>NC_133653.1:93517993-93681860 GCF_009905375.1 Apium graveolens
GATTTTAAAATTGTGAATTTTGGGATTTGACGTCGATTATGTTTCGACAGGTAGACTTATAAATAGAGGAGTCGCTGTCCAAATTTTCTGAAAATTATTTTATTTACGAAATGTGTACTATATTATAGTAAAAGTTTCGTTATTGTAAATATCATAACATGGATATATTTATATACGTTATACGAGTCGAGTTATCAAATTGGGTTATTTAGGTTCGAGGATATCAAGCAGGTCGGTATAACTAATTAGGTTATTCTATTACTGTAGATCCCAGTCAAAATTTGCGAGGACCAAAGTCGGTCAACCGCAACTACCCTAGGAATCCCGAAAAATTATCATAAGGCAAGTACCCCTGACCATTCTTTTATGGTTCAGCATATATGAATAAACTGTTATTTTATTCTCGTACAGGAATAGAAACGTTTTAAGTTACGTATTCCCTGTAGTTATAACTAACTATTTTAAATATGTTTTGGGGAAAAGTAACTTCGAAAAGGTACCTATCTCGAATAAAAGTGATTGTGAACCAGTTTTATGTGTGATGTTAAATAAAACCATTTTTAAAATGAGATAGGTACAAGTGATTTGAAAACTGGATAAAATGATCAGATATTGGGTATATAGGGGCCAGAGTGGCCTATTGAGGTTGCGTAAGAGGCGCGCACTACAAAAACGATTAGTCCAGCAGTCCAGTAGGTCAGAGACCTACCTAGCTAGTATTTGGTGACGTCAACTCCTGACCCCGGGGTTGAGGCCGTCACAATTGATGTTTTGATAGAACTGCCTTAACCTTATTGTGTCTTTCCTGTATATTTTTTTTTTAATATTGGCAGTGGCCCATTGTGATATCCAGTTCTCCATCCCGGGAGAACATATCTGATTCAGACAGTTCAGACTCATAGAGAATACTAGATGTTATAGCCGAGGAGACTCCCTTATCTCCCCCACCAGTGCCTTAGTTTGTCCCGAAGGATATACCTGGACCTAGTACCTATCCTCGTTGGGTGCGGAGGTCAGTGTCAGCTGTTAGAGATTTTCCACCGGGTTGCGAACCCAGCTCTTCTTTCCCTGACCTCTAGGTACCTTATCCCCAATTCCGTATCATGTTCACCGGGCCGTAAACAGATCTTTTATTAGTGGTCAGAGCGCGGAGCTGGCCGTGCATCCTGATCGAGTACCAGTTGGACCCTTTCAGGGCATCCCTATCCCCTCACCCGATATCCAGGCCAGAGTGAGGACTTTGACTCAGACTGCTGTTGAGCGAGCTAGATCTATTGACTCTTTCATTAGCTCTGAGTTTAGGGCTATCCAGTACCAGGACTTGGTTAACTGGTTGGTGTTCGAGTTGTGTACGATTGGTGGCAGTGGCAGTTGTTAGAGCGGAGTTACAAAAGTGGTAGACAGAGCTCAGATCTGGTTACTTCAGGAGTTATGTAGTTTGTTTTATATATACATTATATTATTGTAGTATGTAGTAGTTGGAGGCTATTATATCAGCCAATTTTTTTGTGTACTCGGATGGTTTAGTAGTTAGATATCAGTTGTACCAGTTGGATTTCTATATAGTTGTTATATAGTAGCTGCTTTATTATGTTGTTCAGTTTTCAAATACTTGTGCGTTGTTATTATTGTTGTTATTATTATTGTTGCTTCTGTTGATGGTATTTCTAGAATTTAATCATTCACTCAGGATGGATCCGATTAACTGAGGATGAGGATATTTTCATTGCGGCAGCATTCTCCTGGATACATAAGTATAAACTATTTGGAGCAATCCATTTACTTATATATGACTGCTATGTTTCATGAGAATGCCACCTAAGAAGAATCCTGAACCCAACAACGGATCTGTTGTGGAACCCTCCATGAGTGAATTGATAGATGTGTTGCGTCAACAGTCTACTCAGCTGGCCCAACACCAACATCAATTCCAGCAACAACAACAACAATTTCAGCAGCAGCAACAACAACAACAACAACTCATACAACAACAACAACTCATACAACAACAACAACAAATCCAAAAACAATAGCTGTAAATCCAATAACAACATCAGTTGAGGGGGACAACCCAAAGTATTAGTTTTAAATCTTTCCAGGCTGTAAAACCCCCTGAGTTCAAAGGTGAAGTAGATTATGTTGCTGACAGGATCTGGCTGGAGGAAATGGAGAAGGATTTTGCTCTCATCAAGGTGAGTGAGGATTTAAAGATAGATTTTTCTAGTTACTTTCTGAAGAATGATTTGAACTACTTGTGGGAGTCTACGCGGGCCTTGGAAGGAGAAGGTCCTATTCCCTGGACCCGATTTACAACATTGTTCTTGAAAAAATATTTCCTGGATTATCTCCAAAACCAGATGGAGTTTCTAGAGTTGAATCAAGAAGACAGAAGTGTCACGGAGTATGAAGCCAAGTTCATAGAATTGGCTCGTATAACACCAGAGTATGTAAGTTCAGAAGCTCAGAGAGCGAAGTGGTTTCAACAAGGATTGAAGCTAGAGATGAGGAGTGGAGTGGTAGCTCTACAACTCAAGACATATACTTCGGTTATTCAGGCCGCCTTAGTGATAAAAGTGATCAGAGGTTGGATCCTAAAGAAAGAGGTGAGAAGAAGAGAAAGTTTAAAGGTGGGCCTGCAAAGTTAGAACAAGAAGGAGTAAACCAGAAGTTTCAACAACGGTTTGGAAGTAATAGAGACAGGAAATTCAGGAGGCAGAATTTCCCACCAGCTAGGCCCAGTGTTGCCTCAATTAGTTCTACTTCGACAAACTCTAATAAGCCAATGATCGACTGTATGAAATATGGAAAGAAGCATGGTGTTCAGTGCAGAGAGAATGTCAACTGTTTCAAGTGTTTCCAGAAGGGTCATTATTCCACTGAGTGCAAATCTGAGAACCAAGGAGTAACCTGTTTTAGCTACGGCAAAGTGGGGAACATTGCTAGGAATTGCAAATCAGTTACCCAGGGCAGTGTAAGAGGAAGTACATCTCAAGGACCAGCAACAAGTACAGCTAGAGCTAGGACCTTCAAATTGACTAAGAAATCTATGGCTCGGGATTCTGAGGTGGTTGAAGGTACGGTTTCTCTTAATTCCGTGCCTGTTAATGTTTTATTTGATTCGGGAGCGTCTAAATCTTTCATAACCCTGAACTGTGTGAATAAAATGCAATTAATGTTGGAAGACTTAGATGAACCTTTGACCATAGAGGTGGCCAATCAAGATAGGGTATCTGTAAGCCAATTTTACCCTAAGTGTTCCATAGAGATTTTAGGTCATTCTTTTCCCGCTGACCTAATACCGTTTGAGTTAGGAGAATTTGATATTATTCTAGGCATGGATTGGTTTTGTCTGTATAAGGCAAGTATTGAGTACAAGAAGAAGATAATTGTCATGTATACAACAGATAATGTAAGGATAAGCTATCAAGGACAGAAGCAGGACAAGAAGTTTCTCTCAATACTGTAGGCAAAGAAATTGTTAAGACAAGGATGCGAAGCGTATTTGGCTCATGTGGTGGACACCAAGAAAGAGAAACCTACCCTAGATGAGATTCCAATAGTAAGAGAATATCCCGACGTCTTTCCGGAAGAATTGTCGAGATTACCACCTGATCAAGAAATAGAGTTCTTCATTGATTTGATACCAGGAGCAGAACCAGTTTCCAAAGCTCCATACTGAATGGCTCTAGTGGAAATGAAGGAATTGGCCAAGCAACTCCAAGAACTGTTAGATAAAGGAGTCATCTGACCAAGTTTTTCTCCGTGGGGTGCCCCAGTGTTATTTGTAAAGAAGAGGGATGGGAGTATGAGGTTATGTATTGACTATAGGGAGCTGAACAAGTTGACAATCAAGAATAAGTATCCCTTGCCAAGAATTGATGATTTACTTGACCAGCTTAAAGAAGCATGCTATTTTTCAAAAATTGATTTAAGATCTGGCTACCACCAACTGAAGATCAGGCCTGAAAATATACCCAAGACTGGATTCAGAACAAGGTATGGCCATCATGAATTCTTAGTGATATCATTTGGATTGACCAATGCACCCACGACTTTTATGGATTTAATGAACCAGGTGTATAAGGAGTACTTGGATAAGTTTGTAATTGTATTTATTGATGACATCCTCATCTATTCAAAGACTCAAGAAGATCACACAACACACCTAAGGATTTCCCTCTAAAGGTTAAGAGACAAACAACTGTACGCGAAGTTTTCCAAGTGTGAGTTTTGGTTGACAGAGGTGCAGTTTCTTGGACATATGGTATGCAAGGAAGGTATCAAGGTAGACCCTGTATAGATTGAAGCCGTATCCAAATGGGAGCAACCAAAGACTCTGACAAAAGTGAGAAGTTTTCTGGGGCTAGTAAGATATTGTCGAAGAAGTAAAAGATTTCTCTAAGATCGCAGATCCATTAACCAAGCTAACCAGGAAGAACGAGAAATATATTTGGACGTAGAAGTGTGAAGAAAGCTTCCAGGAACTGAAAAAGAAGTTAGTAACGGCTCCAGTATTAGCATTTTCAGATGAGATGGGGAACTTTGTGATATATAGCGATGCTTCTTTAAAGGGTTTAGGTTGTGTACTAATGCAGCACAAGAAAGTCATCGCCTATGCCTCCAGATAATTGAAACCTCGCGAACAGAAGTATCCAGTCCATGATCTCGAGTTGGCAGCTATAGTGTTTGCAATGAAATTGTGGAGATAATATCTACATGGAGAAAAGTGTGATATTTACACGAATCATAAGAGTTTGAAATATATATTCACTCAAAAGGACTTGAACATGAGACAAAAAAGATGGTTAAAGTTGAACAAAGACTACGACTATTCCATCAACTATCACCCAGGTAAGGCCAACATGGTGGTGGATGCCTTGAGCAGAAAAGAGAGGCTGAATAGGGTTTAGATTGTAGAAGAGTTAGCACGAGACTTGGAAAGGATAGAAATTGAAGTTCGAGTACTAAGAAAAGGTAAAGAGAAACTGTATGAGATTATGTTTCAACCAGCACTGACAGATAAGATAAATAGGTGTCAAGAAGGAGTTATGGAGCAAGAATTGGACAATCTGACAGGAGAAGAACTGTGTACCCAAAAGGATAACCAAGGTATGCTTAGATTTGCAATGGGTGGGATTGCCAAAGATGAGACCCAATCATGATGCTATTTGGTTAATCATCGATAGATTGACAAAGTCAGCACATTTCCTCCCAATTAATGAAAGATATTCTTTGGAAAAGTTAGTTAAGTTGTATTCGGATGAAATAGTAACCAAACATGGAGTTTCTATATCCATTGTATCAGATCGAGACCCGAGATTCAATTTAAGGTTTTGGACTAAGTTTCAAGAATGTCTAGGAACCAAGCTAAATATGAGTACCGCCTATCATCCCCAGACAGACGGTCAGAGTAAAAGAACCATCCAGACAATAGAGGATATGTTAAAAGTTTGTGCTTTGGATTTTGAGGGAAAATGGGATGACCACTTACCTTTAATTGAATTCTCGTACAACAATAGTTATCATGCTAGCATTGGAATGCCACCTTATGAAGCTCTATATGGACGCAAATGTAGATCACCATTGTATTGGGATGAAATAGGAGAAAAGAAAGTGTTAGGTCCTGAGCTAGTTTAACAGACCAAAGATGCAGTGGCCTCGATTCAGAATAGGTTAGAAGCAGCTCAGGATAGACAGAGAAAGAATGCGGATTTACATCAAAAATATATGAACTTCGAACTGGGATCATTGGTATTGTTGAAAGTGTCGCCTTGGAAAGGATTGGTTCAATTTGGTCAGAACGGTAAGCTCAACCCAAGGTACATAGGACCATTTGAAGTTTTAAAGCAAATAGGGAAAGTGTCTTACGACATAGCGTTGTCGCCACAGTTGCAGTATATTCATAATGTGTTCCACGTATCCATGTTGAAGCCATATATTCCTGACTCAAATCAAGTTATAGAGTATGAACCGATCGAGCTTCAACCAGATTTATCCTATGTGGAACAACCAATCCAGATTTTAGATCATAAAGAGCGGGTCCTTAGAAATAAGTCAATCCCCATAGTAAAAATACTTTGGAGAAATCCTTAAGTAGAAGAGTCTACTTGGGAGTTAGAATCTGACATTCTTGATAAATATTCTGATTTTTTAAGTTAAGTCAGATTTTGGGGACAAAATCTTTTTAAGGGGGAAGGATATAACGACTCGAATATTTTTGTAATATTAAATGTGTAATTGTGGATTAATTGAATAAATAAAATATGTGTATTAGTTCTGTTATATGTGTGTTGCATTATTATTATATATGTGTGATTATTGGTGTATAGAGTTTATTTGCGTAATTAATTATTGAGATGTATTATTTTGTTTTCACTTTTAAAAGTGGTTTAATTACAGATTTATTCTCATAAATATTTGGATTGTCTCTAAAATTGTTTTTATGGTTTTATAATTTCAATAATTATTTTTTGGATTTTATAAAATTTAGAAATCAATATTTCATTAATTATTTATCTTTAAATTATTTTCTAATTATATTTATTTGTAAATTTAGTATTTAATTCCAAGATGCCTCAAAAATTACAAAACTCATATTTTATTAAGCTTATAATATTTTGATAATTTAAAAATTATATTAGAAATTTTTGGGATTAAATTCATCCACACATTTATTCTTTAAATCATTAAACGCGGATATTAGTTGCATTTTAAAAATGGATCAAAAATCTTGAAACTTTTATTTTATTAACTTTCAAATATTCCGAGAATTTTGGCATTTTATTTATAAGTTTTTGATGATTTTTATGTGCATCGCGGTACATTTAATTAAGAAAAGCGAGTCAGATTTCTGTTTAATTGAGTCAGGGACACGTGTAGGTAATCAGTTTACTAAATTGCCACGTGTCTTATTCATTTGCTCCGTGGCAGGTGTTAAACACACACACAAACATTAGTCTAATCTATCTCTCTCTCTCGATTCCTCTAATCTCTCTCGCATAATCTCTATCTCGCCCTCTAATCTCTTTCCTCTCCATCTGTTCCTCTCCCTTCTTCCCCACTTCTTTCTTCTCTTTTCTTGCTTCGGTCTCCGCCGTTCTGTGCTTTTCCGGTAAGCATGGTCGTTCTTCTATTTTTCCAGTCGGGTGTTGTGGTTCCTTTCTTTCTTATTGTATACTTATATATATATATATACATATGTGTGTATATATGTGTGTGCAATCAATTGAGGTTTCTTTGCCGCCTTTATTTTTCTCGTTGCCGCCTTCCTTTTTGCTTTTCCGGCAAGGGATGTTATGGCATGGTCTGCGTTTGTGTGGCTGCTACGCGCGTTGCGCGTGTGTGGCTGTGTCCGTGTGTGGCTGTTGTTCTGTGTTGCCTTGCTGCCTGTTTTGGTTAATTCGAATAACTCAAATTAATTTATTTGTGATGGTTCCAAATTCGGTTGAGAAATTCTGATTTCAAATTCTTAAATGTTGCAGGAATATTTTGAGTGATATTCATGAACTTCGGTGAGTCAACGGTGGACGGTGATGATTTTAATCTGAGTCCTAAATTTATTAAACAAATAAATTAGTTTTCGAATGTAAATATTTATTGTAGTGTCGTATTAAATCTTGGATTGTGAAATTGTGAATTCTGGCATTTGACGGCGATTATGTTTCGACGGGTAGGCTTACAAATAGAGTAGTCGCTGTCCAAATTTTTTGAAAATGATTTTATTTACAAAACATGTACTATATTATATTAAATATTTCGTTATTGTAAATATCGGTACATGGATATATTTATGTATATTATACGAGTCGGGTTATCGAATTGGGTTATTTAGGTTCGAGGATATCAAGCATGTTGGTATAACTAATTAGGTTATTCTATTACTGTAGATCCCAATTAAAGTTCGCGAGGACCAAAGTCAGTCAACCGCAACTACCCTAGGAATCCCGAAAAATCATCGCAAGGCAAGTACCCCTGACCATTCTTTTATGGTTCAGCATATATGAATAAACTGTTATTTTATTCTTGTACAGGAACATAAACGTTTTAAGTTATGTATCCCCTGTAGTTATAACTAACTGTTTTAAATCTGTTTTGGGGAAAAGTAACTTCGAAAAGGTACCTATCTCGAATGAAAGTGATTGTGAACCAATTTTATGTGTGTTGTTAAATAAAACCGTTTTTAAAATGAGATAGGTACAAGTGATTTGAAAACTGGATAAAACGATCAGATATTGGGTACATAGGGGCCAGAGTGGCCTATTAAGGTTGCGTAAGAGGCTAACTCAGTTGCGCGCACTACAAAACCGATTAGTCTCTGAGTTTCGGAATAGGTGCATGGGATGGAAGTTGGAGCCGTCTGGTGTTGATAGCCTGATCATCTGTCTTCACATATCCACTACATATCTGATTTAGCTTTGTGATTCTCGTAATGAAGCAAGTGATTTGGTACTGCTGAGCGATTATATGCTCACCTTGTAACCTGTTATGTATATATCGCAGATGTCTAAAAGACCTATCAGACCCGAACAGAACATAGTCTCAGCCCCTTCTGGTCCCGGCTCCTCCGGGGTAGTTTGTATCAGACCATATGTGGTCTGAAGAGTTGCCGGATAAGTTAATGTGTCAGGCTTTTTAATAATGGTTGTTGTAACAGTGAGTAGCTTAAATTATACTTGAATCTGGATCGGATATTGGTTTTGGGGTCATGTTAATATAATAATAATAATATTATAGTTTATATTTATGATTTATTATATTTGGTGACATCAACTCCTGACCCCAGGGTTGAGGCTATCACAATAGTCACCAGAAACAAAGCAAGATTGGTTGCAAAAGGGTATTCACATTAAGAAGGAATTGATTATGATGAAACCTTTGCTCCAGTTGCAAGACTTGAAGCAATAAGGATTTTTATTGCATTTGCTGCACATTCAAATTTCAAGATATATCAAATGGATGTGAAGAGTACAATCCCTAATGGTGAGTTGGAAGAAGAGGTTTATGTGCAACAGCCACCTGGCTTTGAAGATCCAAAATTTCCAAGTTTTGTATACAAGTTACTCAAGGCTCTCTATGGACTTAAACAAGCACCTAGAGCTTGGTATGACACACTGTTAGAATTTTTTATTAAGCATGGATTCACTAGAGGTACTATTGACAAGACTCTCTTCTACAAGAAGCATGGTGATGATATGATCCTAGTTCAGATCTATGTGGATGATATTATTTTTAGTTTTACAAATGAAAAGCTTTGCCAAAGATTCTCTAAGCTTATGCAGAGTGAATATGAAATGAGTATGATGGGGGAATTAGGTTACTTTCTTGGGCTTCAAGTTAGTCAAAGAAATGATGGAATCTACATCAGCCAAATTAAGCATGTCAAAGATTTATTGAAAAAGTTTTATATGGTTGATTGTTCACCTACATCTACACCTATATCTACAGCTACAAAGTTGGATGAAGATAAAAAGGGCAAAAGTGTAGATATCTCAAGCTATAGAGGAATGATTGGATCTTTGATGTACTTAACTGCAAGTAGACCAGACATCATGTTTGCAATATGTCTATGTGCAAGATTTCAAGCCAATCCAAAAGAATCACATTTGATGGCTGTGAAGAGGATTTTTGGATACTTGAAGGGGACTCCAAACTTGGGATTATGGTATCCTAAGGGAACTGGTTTTGAAGCTGTTGGATATAAAGATTCAGATTTTGATGGATGCAGGGTTGACAGAGAGAGTACTAGTGGAAGTTGTTAGTTTTTTGGATAAAGACTTATATCCCGGTATAGCAAGAAACAACAATTTATGTTAACTTCCATAGCTGAGGATGAATACATAGCTGCTGGAAGTTGCTGTGCTCAAGTGCTTTGGATTAGAAATCAGCTAATGGACTATGGCCTAGTGTTACACAAAATTCTAATTATGTGTGATAATACTAGTGCTATATCTATTGTGGCTAATCCACTTAATCATTCTAGAACAAAGCACATTAATGTAAGGTACCATTTTATTAGAGAACATGCTGCAAATGGTACCATTGAGCTTGTTTTTGTTCCAACAGAAAAACAATTAGCTGACAGTTTTACTAAACCTTTGGATGAAACAACTTTCACTAGACTTGTAGGTGAAATTGGAATGCTTAATTATTCATCCTAAGGCAAGAACTCAGCTAATGTTTTGCAGCAGATTAGTTTCTAATAAATCAAAATTCATTTGATTAATTGGAAATTAACTTAAATATTAATTATAAATATTTCAGAAATCTCTGCATATTTATTTTTCAAAATTCAAAATTTAGCTTGGAATTTTTCAATTCTAAGAAAAATGTCTAAATGTTGATTTACATTATCAATATGTAAAATTAGCACAATGCAGAATCAAAGTTGTGACGGCCTCAACCCCGGGGTCAGGAGTTGACGTCATCAATAACAATATTAACAACATAACATAATCCACTCAACATTATTATATAAACACAACCCCCCTTTTTTTCCAAGATCTTTTCCAGGTTTAAATATGACTTAGGTTACAACCGTCACAAAACCAACTTACTAAAGACAATCCAAACAATACTATCCTTGTTCAGCAACTCAACAGACTCGCTTGGGTCCAACACAACTACCTCAGAGGAGCCTGACACGGAAGGAACTGGAACTCTGCCCTGACTACCACGGGAGAATCCCCTAGGCATCTGCAATACATATATAAAACATTTTGCAAGGGTGAGCAACCAATTGCTCATCAGTACCACTATATGAATAAGAATCAAAAACAGTTTATGACAAACATTTATAGGAACAGAAATCATAGCTCGCTAGAAAACAAGTAAAACATGTATGAACTGGGTATCAAAACTAGCATGCTCTGTAAAACCAAATCATCAGTTGTGTGCTGTGCATAAATACCAAATTTTAATTTTAGCATGCTTCTTTCATTTTTAAATCTTCCGTCCCATGGAAGGACCCATAAAACCATTTGTCCCGTTACGGGGACCCAAAATCATTTATTCCGTTACGGGAACCATAAAACTTGTCCCATCATAGGACCTATAAGACTTGTTCCTCTCCGGGAACCTCAAAATCATTTGCTCAGATATAAAGGTATTGGATGATCTCTGGTGAGACAGCTGATCAGGCCATCCTATGAAACTTATTCCGGAACTCAGAGACTAGCTAGGTCTCTGTCACGCTGGGCTGGTCGTTATAATATGGTTCACAACCACTTCGCCTCTTATGCTAATTTCTAGGCCGTTACGGGCCTCCTGCGCACACTCATCCAATTATCTGATCATTTTTATCCAGTTTTCCAAGTCACTTACCTATCTCTTGTCAAACAATTATATCACAACACATTTTCCAAAATATTTCATTTTACTCAAAATTTAGAGATAGGCATTTTCAGAAGTTACTTTTCCCCCAAAACCAAGTTAACAAAATAATTTGAAACCCAGGGAATACATAACTTAAATCATTCTGTTCAGTACGTAAATTTAAATCAATAATTATTCATATAGTACTGAACTGTAAAAGATTTATTCAGGGGTACTTACCTTGTAGAGCTTTACAAACATTACTGATTGACCTTGAGTCGACACGAACGCTCAGGCTTTATCACCTAACCACTAGATCATCCTGGATTCGACTTCAACACGCAGGTCCTTCGATTGGAACCTTGCTGAGCTCGTCGACTGTCCACTAGGCTATCCAACGCCAATTCTTGGGCTTTCTGACTAGCACATACAAAGTCAAAATACCCTAATTTAGACCTTCGATTATGCTTGACATATCCTCGTTAACAATCTACCCGACTCGTAACATACTTCATATAATAATACACGTATCAATTAGGGTTCACGTTCTTGAAAATCGGTTCGGTGTTCGTTTCCAGAATATAGGTATATTCGTCCTTTTACGAAATTAGGGTTATCGGTTCTGGCAAAGTATTTCATCACAACACATAACCAGGTTTTGTACAAAGTAGTTACACATATGACCGATCGACGTTCCGATAGCCATTGGGTACGGCCTCGTATCTCCGTCATTTAATTTACGAAATTCGGGCAGCACCTCCTTTAATTATCGGCTAACCCGTCGAACGTCCCGACGTTAAATTAATCACAACACAATCAATCACAGTCCCAAAATCTATTCACCCACTTCAGTCAACAACGTCAATTTACCAATACCAAGTAAATATAAATATTAATCGTTATAATCCGCATTTTTATGTTTTAATCGCATTTTATAATTTAAAATCATATTTTGTATTTTTAAATCGTAGGACTCGGAGTATATCATCATAGTCCACTGTCGGCTCGCCGAGACTCATCGCCCACGGCGGTAGAATTCGCGGGTTCCCGATTAATTCGGGTTTCCGACACGAATCCCACCAATTAAATTATTTCGGAATAATCACAAATTTAATTTCAGAAATCAAGAATATTTCATTTAAAATTTTTCCACAAATTACACAATAATTCAAACTGTTCGAATTATTGCACAACGAAGCCAAAAATCAGAAATCCGAACCACCTCAGGACGCTCGCGCGTGTGATTGGCTGGAAACTAGAAAGCCAACATAATCAAAACAACTGCACAATAGCACGACCACGAGCCACTAGCCTCGCCGGAAAAATCGGGAGGGGCGGCGGCAATCATGGAATAAACAAAAAACTGCACACCCGCATATGTAATTACACAACATACACACACATATGCAGAAATATACTACTCAATCGAAATAAAACGTAACGGGAGTGAGCTCGCCGGAGAAGTGGCGGCTTACCGGAGCCAAAGAACGACGACAACCACCAGAGAAACAAGAAAGGGAAGAGAAGAATCGGGGATGAAAGAGAGATGAGAGGGAGAGATCAATTACAGAGATGAGGGAACAAGAGATTAGCCGGCTGCAAAACGGAAAATAAAGACAAGGGATAAGGATGAATATCCTTATCTGATTTATTTACTCCGATAATTCTGAATTCGCACCGACACATAACAATTTAACGAATAATTTACGGGTAATTAATACCCGAACATAATAAAATATTTTATAAGATATCACAAATAATTAAAAGTTATTTAAAATAAGTTTTCTATAATTTTGAAATTATTTTTAAAATGCAACTCATATCTGCATTTATCAATCAAATAAAATAACACGCGGGTCAAACTAATCCCAAAAATTTCCGAACAGCTTTTTAAAATTCTCGTAATATTCCAAACTTAATAAAATATAAATATCATAATATTTAAAGAATCCCGGAATTAAATACGGATTTACCAAATAATTGAAATCAGAAAATCATATATGGCTAAATAATTGATGAAATATTGATTCTCAATTTTAAAAACTCCTAAAAATAATTAATAAAATTATGAAGCCATAAAAATGATTTTGGAGATAACCCAAGTATTTATGGAGATAAATCCTGAATAAAATCACCTTTAAATATAAAAGTGACACAACACAGCTTCACAACGAATTACACAATTGATACACGAACACTAACGATCACACATAATTAATAAAATATTAACAAAATAATATCCAGCTGACAGAACCCATACACATAATTATTTATTTATTAATTACACATTTAAATATTACAAAAATGTACGAGTCGTTATATCCTTCACCCCTTAAAAAGATTCTGTCCTCAGAATCTAATCTAATTAAACAAATGCGGATATTTGTCAAGCATATCTGACTCTAACTCCCAAGTGGACTCTTCCACTCGAGGATTTATTAAAAGCATACTCACTATAGATATAAATTCATTCCTAAGGATTCGCTCATAATGACCTAGGATCTGGGTCGACCATTCCACGCAGAACAATTTGGACAAGAGCCCATTGGCTCCTACTCAATGATTTGGTTCGAATCAAGAAAATATCGCTTTAACAATGACATGTAGAACACACTATAAATTACTGCAACTGTAATGACAATGCTAACCCATGAGCACTTCATCTATCTTCCTCGATACCTCCAACGTGTACATATATTTGGGGCTCAACTTGCCCCTTCTAATCAGACCTAAGCAATCTCTTTTCGATGCAAATCCGTCTTCTTTCTTTGTCCATCCCAAGCTGCGTCAACTCCTTTTCAAACCAACACCACTATGCCCTTGGTGCGCTGAATTTACTCAGGATCTAATAACATTTCTACTCCCACTTTCTCTCAATAGAGGGAAACTCACACTTATACTCACATAGGGCTTCGCAAGGTAGCATTCCCTACTAACATAATAATCATTAACATAGGAGACTCAATCAATGGTAGGTGATTACCACAGTTTCTTCTTAGATTCAAACTATATACTCTCAACATATCTTATATTGCCGGAATCGTTCTTTCACTTTGACCCTTCGTCTACGAATGATAGGTGGTGCTCATTTTCAATTTAGTTTCCAAACATTTGAACACCTCTTGCTTCTCTCCATCAGTTAAGACTGGAAAGTAATCTCATATCTTCACTTATTCTAACCTTCAGATATTTGAACTTCACATTCCACTTTTTCCCTATTCCTTTATTAAGCATAGCGATTTTAATCACATTCAATCCATTCCTTCTATACAGGGCATCTGTTACTACACCGACTTTGCTTAAATGTTCGTTAATGGAATAATCGGAATCATTTGTTACTCTCAGCTAAAATTCATATTTGAAACTTAATATATAGTTGTTTTCCTTCTAATCTTCATAGGGAAATCCTTGGGCATTTCAAATGGATGTCCTTGGTCTTTGAATAGCTGAGGATGTTATCAATAAATACAATCATGCTTATCCAAGCACTCCTTATACACCATGCTTCTTGACTAATAAACTTATTAATCCAAATGACATTATTAAAAATTGTGATGGCCATATTTCATTTTAATTGCAGTCTTCGATACGTTCTCAGGCTGGATCTTAAATTATTCCCCGAGAAATAACACACTCCTCGAATTAAGTCACCTAAATAATCAATTCTTAATAGGGTTACTTATTCCTATTCGTCGTTTTGTTAAACTCCCGGTACCCATTACATACTCTCATAATTTCATCCTTCTTTTTAGCAACATCTCTGGTGTAAATCAAGGGACTATATCTGGTATGCTCATTTTCCTTACTAATATCTTTTACATTTTTCGAACTAATTATTTCACCCCACTAGCCTTCAAAGAAATTCCAAAACAATTATATATTACTCAACTTCCTTCAGCTTAAGTGTTTTCTTCTTCGTATCTTTACACAAGGTGGATCTACTCTATCTCCTTAGCTTATTAACTCCTTCCTTCACACGATTGGAAGAGTTTCTTATCTCGCTCCTTCCTTTTATAACTCACCCTACTACTGGCTTCCATACACTTTACTATTCGCTTCTCCTAAATTAATCTTTGCCTTATGAAAGGACAATCCATTCGCTACTAAAATCATGTCAACTCCTCAAGCTCAAAGGGTGTCAGGTCAGCTGCACTATGACCGAATTCTAAACGCTCGATCTTTTGGTCACTCTGAAAATTCTGCCTCTAGCCGTGCTGGATATTGGCCCTTGGGATGTAATACCTTGAGTAACTATTCCACAACTCCTTGCAATATGCCCAACCTTCCTACAATGGTAGCAAATAACTCCTGGATTTTCTGGATTACATTCCAACGCAGCATGACCCTTATGACCGTATTTGAAACATTGAATATTCTTTGTTTTCGAATTTAAAACCACATTAGCATTTAACTTCATATAATTGGAACCGACTTCTACATAATTGACCATTAGCTGATAAAATTAACTAACTCTTCCTTTTAATTGACCAATTGGAGTATCATCTGAAACACCACTAACACATCATAGTATACGTTGTATCTTTAAAAGTAGGGTATTTTTCAAAAATTTGGGCAGCATTTCCTCTATATTACTAACTACCAGTCAGACTCAAGCCGACACCAACAATCAACCAACAACCATATCAATCCATCAACATAAACCAAACCACCAACAAGTATATTAACCATCTTTCACCACTCAACTCCACGGTTCACAGTACTGTGACACATCTATTCTTATCACTGCTGTATTCTAGAAATCCCCTACCACATCTAGCTAGAGTACATGATTAGCAGTTAGAGCTCCCACAAAGTATGTTCCAGACAGAAATTTCACAAAGCTTTTGAAAGCTTCAAGAGCTTGATTTGCTTCTAGAAATACAAGAAAGTTGGTTTCTTTTGGGATAAAGGTTACAATAATGTTTCCTGCCACTGAGAAGAGTATGAAGTTTAGTGGGTAAGAAAAATTGAAGAGAAAGAGTTCAAAATGAGAGAGAAATCGGTTTGGAAATAAATTCTAGGTCACTTAGAGTTCTCGAAGGCATAAGTATATGTATGTCAAGATGTCTGAGTATTTATAGTAAAAGCAAATGACTTATCGAGTACTCAAAAATAAATATTTGGAAATAGCTTATCGAGAAGTCATTTCTAAAAGATAATTACATATCAGGAAGTCATTTTAATTTACTATTTTAGAGAACTAAAACTGACTTGTCGAGATGTCAAATAAATACTCAGTCTGTCCAAAATGGATTGAATTGCTTCCAATTTTTATTTGAATAAATCCAAATAAAATCAGAATTAATTATCAAGAGTAATTTACGAAAATAATTTATTGAATTTAAATTATTTCAGTTCTGAGTTATTTATAAGTCTAAAATGTACTTGTAGAGAACTCTGTGTGTTAACACTTTTAGAGAACTCTATAATGACTTATCGATAAGTCATAATAAAGCTTATCGAGAAGTCCCTGGAGAAGTCAGAAAATTGTCTTGTCGAGAACTCACACTAGAAGTCTTAAAATGACTTATCGATAAGTCAGTTAGACTTATCGAGAACTCAGTTCTCTATATATTCTTGATCACTTTTATAACGACTCGTACATTTCTGTAATATTTAAATGTGTAATTACAAAATAAATAATTATGTGTATGGGTTCTGTCAGCTGGATATTATTTTGTTAATATTTTATTAATTATGTGTGATCGTTGGTGTTCGTGTATCAATTGTGTAATTCGTTGTGAAGCTGTGTTGTGTCACTTTTATATTTAAAGGTGATTTTATTCCGGATTTATTTCCATAAATACTTGGGTTATCTCCAAAATCATTTTTATGGCTTCATAATTTTATTAATTATTTTTAGGAGTTTTTAAAATTGAGAAATCAATATTTCATCAATTATTTAGCCATATATGATTTTCTGATTTCAATTATTTGTTAAATCCATATTTAATTCTGGGATTCTTTAAAAATCACGAAATTTATATTTTATTAAGTTTGGAATATTACGAGAATTTTAAAAAGTTGTTCGAAAATTTTTCGGATTAGTTCGACCCGCGTGTTATTTTATTTTATTGATAAATGCATATATGAGTTGTATTTTAAAAATAATTTCAAAATTATAGAAAACTTATTTTAAATAACTTTTAATTATTTATTATATCTTATAAAATATTTTATTATGTTCGGGTATTAATTACCCGTAAATTATTCGTTAAATTGTTATGTGTCGGTGCGAATTCAGAATTATCGGAGTAAATAAATCAGATAAGGATATTCATCCTTATCCCTTGTCTTTATTTTCCCTTTTGCAGCCGGCTAATCTCTTGTTCCCTCATCTCTGTAATTGATCTCTCCCTCTCATCTCTCTTTCATCCCCGATTCTTCTCTTCCCTTTCTTGTTCCTCTGGTGGTTGCCGTCGTTCTTTGGCTCCGGTAAGCCGCCACTTCTCCGGTGAGCTCACTCCTGTTACGTTTTATTTCTATTGAGTAGTATATTTCTGCATATGTGTGTGTATGTTGTGTAATTACATATGCGGGTGTGCAGTTTTCAGTTTATTCCATGATTGCCGCCGCCCCTCCCGATTTTTCTGGCAAGGTTGGAGGCGCGTGGTCGTGCTATTGTTCAGTTGTTTTGATTATGTTGGCTTCCCAGTTTCCAGCCAATCACACGCGCGAGCGTGTGGAGGTGGTTCGGATTTCTGATTTTTGGCTTCGTTGTGCAGTAATTCGAACAGTTCGAATTATTGTGTAATTTGTGGAAAAATTTTGAATAAAATATTCTTTATTTCTAAAATTAAATTTGTGATTATTCCCAAAATAATTTAATTGGTGGGATTCGTGTCGGAAACCCGAATTAATCGGGAACCCGCTAATTCTACCGCCGTCGGCGATGAGTCTCGGTGAGCCAACGGTGGACTATGTTGATACTCTGAGTCCTACGATTTAAAAATATAAAATATGATTTTAAATTATAAAATGCGATTAAAACATAAAAATGCGGATGATAACGATTAATAATTATATTTACTTGGTATTGGTGAATTGACGTTGTTGACTGAAGTGGATGAATAGATTTTGGGACTGTGATTGACTATGTTGTGATTAATTTAATGTCGGGACGTTCGACGGGTTAGCCGATAATTAAAGGAGGTGTTGCCCGATTTTCGTAAATTAAATGACGGAGATACGAGGCCGTACCCAATGACTATCGGAACGTCGATCGGTCATATGTGTAACTACTTTGTACGAAACCTGGTTATGTGTTGTGATGAAATACTTAGCCAGATGCGATAACCCTAATTTCGTAAAAGGGCAAATATACCTATATTCTGGAAACGAATACCGAACCGATTTTCAGAACGTGAACCCTAATTGATACGTGTATTATTATATGAAGTATGTTACGAGTGGGGTAGATTGTTAGTGAGGATATGTCAAGCATAATCGAAGGTCTAAATTAGGGTATTTCGACTTTGTAGGTGCTAGTCGGAAAGCCCAAGAGTTGGCGTTGAATAGCCTAGTGGACAGTCGACGAGCTCAGTAAGGTTCCAATCGAAGGACCTGAGTATTGAAGTCGAATCCAGGGTGATCTAGTGGTTAGGTGATAAAGCCTGAATGTTCGTGTCGGCTCAAGGTCAATCAGTAATGTTTATAAAGCTCTGCAAGGCAAGTACCCCTGAACAAATCTTTTACAGTTCAGTATTTAAATTTACGTACTGGAACAAAATGATTTAAGTTACGTATCCCCTGGGTTTCAAATTGTTTTGTTAACTTGGTTTTAGGGGAAAAGTAACTTCTGAAAATGCCTATCTCTAAATTTTGAATAAAATGAAATATTTTGGAAAATGTGTTGTGATATAATTATTTGACAAGAGATAGGTAAGTGATTTGGAAAACTGGATAAAAATGATCAGATAATTGGATGAGTGTGTGCAGGAGGCCCGTAACGGCCAGAAAGTTAGCGTAAGAGGCGAAGTGGTTGCGCACCCTATTATAACCACCAACCCAGCGTGACAGAGACCTAGCTAGTCTCTGAGTTCTGGAATAAGTTTCATAGGATGGCCTGATCAGCTGTCTCACCAGGGATCATCCAATACTTTTATATCTCAGCAAATGATTTTGAGGTTCCCGGAGAGGAACAAGTTTTATAGGTCCTGTGATGGGACAAGTTTTATGGTTCCCGTAACGGAACAAATGATTTTGGGTTTCCGTAACGGGACAAATGGTTTTATGGGTCCTGCCATGGGATGAAATATTTAAAAATGAAAGAATCATGCTAAAATTGAAATTTGGTATTTATGCACAACACACAACTGATGATTTGGTTTTACAGAGCATGCGAGTTTTGATATCCAGTTCATACATGTTTTACTTATTTTCTAGCGAGCTATGATTTCTGTTCCTATAACTGTTTATCACAAACTGTTTTTGATTATTATTCATATAGTGGTACTGATGAGCAATTGGTTGCTCACCCTTGAAAAATGTTTTATATATGTATTGCAGATGCCTAGGGGATTCTCCCGTGGTAGTCAGGGCAGAGTTCCAGTTCCTTCCGTGTCAGGCTCCTCTGAGGTAGTTGTGTTGGACCCAAGCGAGTCTGTTGAGTTGCTGAACAAGGATAGTATTGTTTGGATTGTCTTCAGTAAGTTGGTTTTGTGATGGTTGTAACCTAAGTCATACTTAAACCTGGAAAAGATCTTGGAAAAAAGGGGGTTGTGTTTATATAATAATGTTGAGTGGATTATGTTATATTGTTAATATTGTTATTGATGACGTCAACTCCTGACCCCGGGGTTGAGGCCGTCACAGTTGGTGTCAAAGCTACAGGTTTGAGTCCCTGATTTAGGTTAGGAATAGAGTCAGAAGAGTGCAAGAAGGTTTATTCTATATAGATATGAGTAAGCAACTCAACCAGAGGAGCAAGTCTGTGAGTTTAGTCAAGGGTTCGAAGGCGTAACCCTGATATTTGTTGGGGATTGGCTAGAACTCCTTTAGATTTTAGTAAGTCTCCCTTATATATATGTATCATTTGCAATGTCTAGTTGAGGTTTCTAGTTTCTTTTCTTGAGCAAGCCAATTTGACCATGAAAGTTCAGGTGGAAGGTTAATAGTTAGCGGCTACCATGACAGCCGAGTCTCATAGTGAATGTGGGTCAGTACTGAGGTTTATACCTTGAACCCTTATATTTCTATCTTCGGAGGTTCTATCGGTTGATTGGGGCAAAAAATACATATGATGTGACTATTTTTCTGTGTGACAAAGGGTCTGGTGGGACGCCACCGAATTATGTGTTGTAAACTGTATGGTACTAAGATTGGCCATCTTACGTACTTGTATGGTTGCTCCCAGTCAAATCCGTATTTCCTTCATGTTTCTTTTTGAATGAATTATCTTGACTTCGAAATTTTATTTGGTATTTTATGACAATGAATTTTCTTCGGTAACCACTACGGTTGGACCGTCCTAGTTATGGAAAGTAAATGAAGAATTGACCGTCAGGAGAAATAGAAGTTCTATATCCGGTTGCTATTTTGGAATGATGGCAGCAGAAAGGATTTGTGACCCATTGGAAAAGGTTGTTGTCTTAGAAAAGTTAATTCAGTGGTTGTCGAGTCTATGGAAAATGATAGGGAACCACCTTTAGAAGTATGGTTGGTTGAAAATTGGATTATTATGCCTAGCAGAGGTCCTTAAGTTGACCTAGTCTGCGAAGTTGCTTGTTGGTAGATGTGGCTGAAATAGCCAACCTCGTTTTATTATGTTGGTTAGTGATATATATGGTTATTAACATGTCTTCAATCTTCGCTGGGTCCACTTTGATCCCTTCATTACTGACTATGTGTCCTAAGAACTAGACTTCTTGTAACCAAAACTCACACTTCGAAAATTTAGCATTTAACTTTTTCTTCCTTCAAATCTCTAAAGCTGTCCTCAAATGTTCTACATGATCCTCTTCTGTCTGTGAATAAATCAAAATATCATTTATAAAGACAATAACAAACTTGTCCAAGTATTCCTTGAATGCTGCCGGGGCATCGGTCAATCCAAAAGACATCACTAAAAATTCATAATGTCCATACCTTGTTCTGAAAGCTGTCTTTGGTATATCCTCTGGCTTAATCTTTAGTTGATGATATCCCGATCTCAAATCGATCTTGGAGAAGTACTTGGCTCATTTCAATTGGTCAAACAAATCATCAATTCTGGGTAACGGATACTTGTTCTTGATTGTAAGCTTATTGAGCTCCCGATAGTTGATGCACAGTCTCATTCTTCCATCCTTCTTCTTGACAAATAGTACCGGTGCACCCCACGGGGATGCACTGGGTCCGATTACTCCTTTCTCTAACAACTCTTGCAATTATTTTGCTAGTTCCTTCATCTCAACGGGCGCCATTCTATACGAGGCCTTGGATACCGGTTCCGTTCCAGGTGCTAAGTCGATCGCAAACTCAATTTCTCTGTCTGGAGGAAGTCCTGGTAACTCATCGAGAAACACGTCTGGAAATTCATCGACTACCGGAATATCTTCAAATTTTGCTGGCTCCTAACATCTATCAATGACATAAGCAACGAAATGCTCGCATCCTTGCCGTAGTAACTTTTTAGCTTGAATCATTGTTAAAAACTTCTTTCCTTGCTTCTGACCCTTAAACATTACTATCCTCTCGTCTGGCGTCTTTACCATTTCCTTCTTATTTTGACAATCTATCTGGGCATCGTGCTTAGATAACCAATCCATTCCTAAAATAATGTCAAACTCTCCTAGCTTAAATGGTATCAATTCTACACAAAACTTATTACCAGAAATCTCAATCTCACAATTCCCACAAACTTGATTAACAGGTATACGTTCTTGATTTGCTAATTCCACAGTCATTATTTCATTTAAATACTCAACTGAACAATTTAACTTACTAACAAAATCTTGAGAAATAAATGATCGAGTTGCTCCCGAATCTATTAACACTTTGGCACATAAAGAATTCACATTAAGCGTACCTGCCACGACATCAGTATCCTGGATAGCGTCCTTCATAGACATATCAAAAACTCTAGCCCTTGGAGTCTCATTTACCGCTGGAGTAGATCCCATAATTCTTAATACATTACTAACTGGGGATGGTGTCTTGCAATCCCTAGCTATATGTCCTGGCTTCCCACATTTAAAGCATGTAAATCCAATAGCTAAAACCTTAACCGTTGGTTTCCGGGTAAGTTGTTCCTTGTTTACTGGCTCTCTTACTGGATGATTGCGGCATTCCCTCGAATAGTGCCCTTTCTGATTACACTTGAAACAAACCACGTTCAACTTATTACCAACTCATCCGTGCTTCTTCCCACATACCTGACAATCTGGAAAAGTTAGCCTCAACTGATTCGGCTGATTCACATTGACTGGACGGTTACCTTGACCTTCGTCGCCTGCATTTTGCTTTTTGAAATTAAAATTTCTTCCTGGCTGAAACTTGCCCTTCTTAAAATTTGGAAACTTCCCTGGTTGTGACTGACCTTCATTCCCTTCAAACTTCCTCTTCTTACTTTCCTTTTCCTTCTGTGACATCTCGCTCTCTGTTTCTGCAATCATGGCCTTTTGTACAACTCCTGCATAGGTATCCAATTCAAATATGGCTACCTTCCCTCTGATCCATGGCTTCAGACCTTGCTGGAATCTCTTAGCCTTCTTCCTGTCAGTGTCTACATATGATGGCACATACCTTGACAATTCCTTAAACTTACTCTCATAATCAGCTACCGACATATTTCATTGCTTTAACTCTAAAAACTTCAACTCCATTTGATCCTGAACAAACTGGGGAAAATATTTTTCTAAAAACAATTCCTTAAACCTCTCCCAAGTAATAACATCTGTACCTTCCAATGTCTTCATAGTCTCCCACCAATAGGTGGCCTCATTCTTCAAATAATAACTTGCAAACTCCACTTTCTGTTCTTCCTTCACTTTAACTAAAGCAAATGACTTCTCTATTTCCTTTAACCAAACATTCGCTTAAATCGGATCTAAGGAACCCTTGAATTCTGGTGGGTTTACCGCCTGAAAAGTTTTGAAAGTTACCTGGGGATTGGTTTGTCTTTGTTGCTGTTGTGTCAGGTGAACTGTTTGTTGAGCCAAGATTTGAAGAATTTGGGCTATTGCTGGGTCTATGGGTCCTGGTTGCATTCTGGTTAGTATCATCTTGGTTGTTATTGTTGTTGTTGGTTTCTTCATTATGGGTGTTGGTGCGGGTATTTATTATGGGAGGCATTTTATGTAAAGAATCAAACAACTTATTTAGCTTTTAAATCAAATCCTTTGCATAAAAGAAAAGTTTTGTAAAACAGAAATATCTCTTTTTGAAAACAGTTGTAACTATTGAACTAAGTAAATTGCATGCTTCTTTACAGAATATAAACAGTTAAGGGAACAGGGTATATGGTATCACAAGGGTATAACTGGTGCAATAAATAAAGTAAAGTAAAACAGGTGCAGTAAAGTAAATGACAATGCTGGAAAAGAAAAGGTACTGATATATATAGATCAAAAGTTTTATGTACTACAAGCGTTAAAATGCTTCGGAAGTAAAAGCAAAAGGTACAACAAACCTACTCACTAGTCAGCATATCTAGTCTAGAAATATAACCCAAAATTCTACTAATATATACTACACACTACTGTACATACTAAACAGCCACAACAACACTGACCAGCATATCCATCTCTGGATCTAACTCCAAGGAAACTCTGGTCCTCCCAGCCTCTCCAAGTCCTCCATCACCTCTCTAGCCCATCCCATAAGTGCATCAGGGCCTGGACCAGGTAATGTAGCTCCGTGTAGCCTAGCCTCAAGAATCTTGCCTGTCACATGCATCTCCTCTCGAAGCTCCCTCACACCACGATCAACATCTGTAGTCCTGATGATATGCTGCAGCTCTCAGATATGTGCCAACAAGGAATCACGCTCCAATAAAAGAGCCTCATACCGATAATAAGGAATATGAGGCAATGTAGACTGGAATGGGGCACCCGCAACTGAATGTCCAATGGAATTTGAATCAGCTGGTCGGGGTCCTCTGATAGGTGGTCTCATACCTTGGGGTGGAATAGCCTGTAGTGGTACGGGCTGTAACACAGATGGAGGTAAAATAGCCAACACTGGTGGAACAACAGGACGTGGATCTGAAGATGGTCCTCCAACTAAAGGCTCTGAGTGATCAGCTGGTACGGCGATGAAAGAGTCGGCCATCGCTGCTATCTGAAATCATATCGCAATATAAGAATCTCGAACCACAACGCGAATTATACTAATGCTTGTTATACCGACGCACTCATCCTCTCGACGTTCTATCTTTCTATTTCCTTACTTCTAATCCTAACCCTCTACCCATTCCCGTCAACCTAGGCTTGTGTCAGTGACTTTTAACCTGTAGCTCTGATACCAAACCTGTGGCGCCCTCCAAACCCGGGTCAGAAGTTTGGGGTCCACACACACACACACACACCTTATTTATAACCTGCTTATAACAATACTAAAGATAATAATATGCAGTGACCCTATTTACCAACTACCACGGACCGCAACAGGTTAAAGTATATACACAAGCCACACACACATACTTTATATTACAAATGTCCAAATCCCAACTGTTCAAACTCAGAACTTAATATTAAACATTATTACAAACTTTTACAAACTTAAAATATCTCAAAAGCTGTCAGCTAGCTTAACTCGATCAACCTGGACCCCTAGCTCTCGCACTGGATTGGGGATCCTCGCTACCAACTGGTTCCTTCTTAACTAGAAAAGAACATAAACAACATCGCACAAATGAGCTAACTAGCTCAGCAAGTCACAATGACAAGACTGAGAATAATGATCATCAAGTGAAAAGGGTTATGGTATCAAGTGAACAATGATTAATGATTTAGAATTGGATATTATATTTTTATTTTAAAACCAAGGTTAGGCTGCTGATCAGTCACGCACTAACCCCGAGCAAGGCACATAGCTATGCTCTAATTACTGGATCCAAGGCACACATTGGCCTAACTTGACCGCCAATCTGGTCTGACCACGAATCCGGTCCACAATTTTATAAAACAATCCAATTATAACATAATAATAGAATAAACAATGTAAAATAATAAACAAAATCATAAGCAACATTGGATATTCAATAATGAAATGGTTTCAATCTTCACAATGGATCAATATGGCAATCTCAAAGAAGAGCTGTTGGGTAATGAAAGAATTGGATAACAAAGGAATCAAAGTTTCAGGGTTGCAAGGATTTGGTCTTTCAAAGTATAAGGTACAATGGTTTGAGTATGTAAGCAATTTGATTCAGTGTTTGGCATTTAGTTTGTATGTATTTGTGGAGTAGTGTCGTATATCTTTGGTTCGTATTCGGGTATACAACAATCAATAGTTCAGGAAGAATAAGGTTTACGGCTCAAAGATCAACGATTGGAATAAAGGTTTAGGGTTCAGTGCTTCAAATCACTTGCAATATAAAACAGGACTATCAATCAACTATAATATATCTTGAGAAAGTTCAGAACACTTACCTGATATTAGCTTGCTATACTTCTCTAACTTCCAATCACAATCTCCTACTCCTCGACTATCTGTTTCCCTTTCCTACGCCTTGCCTCTTCTGCTCATATATCGTGAACATCTATCAATACTCAACTCATACGATTCTATTTGATATACACTTCTATCTACCCTTCGTTTTACCCAAATCCGATTAACGAACTGAAAGTTATGCTATAACAAAGTAAACACCGAACATATAGACCGACCGTCAAACAAACAAGTCACATATAGCACATAACACGTTAAACAATCGATGACATTCCATTTATAGAGAAGTCTCGGGTCATAAACAGGCTTTCGGGTATTTAGGATGATTTTTAAAACATTTTTCGATATTAAAACTGGTCGTTGGATCAATTTTAAAGCAATAAACAGGGTTCGGTTGGCCACATCTGGCTTAAAAATAATTAAAGTAATATTTTAAAGCTCGAAATTATTTTTCAGAATTTTTAAATCATTAATAAATAATTAAATCTAATTAAATAATTAATTAAAATCAATTAATAATTAATTAAATCAATTAATCAATTAATTTTTGAATTAATTGATCAATTAAATAATTAATTATTAACTAAAATTAATTAACTAATTAATTCAGATTTATTTTTGAATTAAAAATAATTTTTGGAATTAATATAATAATTTTTGGAATTTTCAGAAATTAAAAACGAATTTTTATAATTAAAATAAATAGGAAATATGATTTTTAAATAATTTATAAATAGGAATCCTAAATTTGCAAGTTCTGGAAAGTTCAGGGACTGAACTTCATCGTTTTCAAAACAACAGGGACTAAAGTGCAATTTTGCACCCCCCGTCGCCGGAAAACGCCCTGTCTCGCCAGAGACGGCGTTCCCGGAATCCTTACACCTCCACAAGCTCCAGATTTAATCTACACAATACCAGGAACACAACCATGCAATCAAATCATTCTAATAACCCCTGAGTTGGCCGAAAAATGGCCAAGAAACTCACCGGTATCCGGTGACCTGACGTAAACTTCAAAACACAACTCCGTTCAAACCATGAATCGTCTGTTAATGAGCTATACACCAATCGATTGCAAATTTCATGAGGAACAAAACCCACTATATTTCAACATCTAATAACCCCTAGAACAAAAGGCCCTAAATTTCAATTAAGAACATTCATACGGGTTATAAACCCTAATTTTAAAATTCGAAAATTAAACTCAATTTTGAACATGTTATTGAACTCCAAATCAGTCATATGACATATCAAAATCATCAGAAAAACAAGCTCTACAACATGCAAGCATCAAATCATTCAAATAATCATCCGAACAAAAATTCATATTTTTAATCAAAATAATTCGAAAATAAATAAAATTACAGAAAATAAACCTTTGATTCTGCAGTGAAACAAGTTCTGGAATCTGAAAGTACACTCGAAATCCTTCGTTTTGGTTACCAGAGCTTTCTAAATGGATTTTAATAACACCTTGAAACTGTAGTTTGATTCTCAAACGGTTTTATGAAATTAGGGGTTTTCCCAGGAAAATTCTATAATTACTGTTTGCAAATGATTTTCGGTACGAAATAAAATACGGTAAAGGCTATTTATAATTATGGAAAATTAGTATCCCGTTGGATCATTCCGGATATGAAGTGGTACGTTTATTTATAAAAACAGATCCAAACGGTACCGGTTTTTGGGATAATTATCCAAATCAGTACAATTTGTACTGCGGTCTTGGTCTCAGTGCCTGGTTACACGTATTACGAGGTGATAATTGTAATAGTTTAATAAAAAGATCCTATTTATCAAAAATACGAGTTTTATTGATTTACCGAAACGAATAATGTATCGAAAATATTGCGCTGGGACCCGCGCAGGACAAATCGTACGCCGGATCGAAAAAGTCGAAAGATGGAAAATGCTCGGAATATTGCAATTAGGTTAGGAAGGAGTTCTCGGAAGAGTTTCGGGATATAAAAACGTAAAAACGAGTGACTTCGGTTGGTTCCCGATTGTATAAAATAGGTTATACATACTCGGAAAAATAATTTATAAAATCCATATATTTCCTATAGAATCATAAATCAACATAAAAATAAATAAGAAGATATGACAATTATCTATATTTTATTTTGGACATATAAAAATTAAAATAGTCAATTTATATTATTTTTAAACATCCAAACACATATATCACTTAACAAATACTTCACAGAATAAACACGAAACATGCATAATATTTATTTATTAGCAAAAATAATTACACGATATATCCCAAATATTACAATGGGTGGCTAGATCAGAATTTACCAAGACTTGTTTGACATATGTAGGAATTTGGAGGGGTCTCAAAACAGTCTTCTTATTATCAGTAGATAATAAGTCAGTAAAGGCTCTCTTAGCAAGTTTAAATGGTTCAATTAACTCACTTGCTAGTTGGGGTGCATCAGAGCAACAAAAACTATAAATAAGCTGACAAAATCTAGCAAAGTAAACTGTATTTCTATCTTCTGTCATCCTATCCCCAATAAATCCTAAAATAGCATTTGCGTAATCAAAATGAGTTTGATTAATGAGAGCATACCCGATTTGTTGACTGAGAATTGGGATTGCATCAAAATTAGAACATTTGTTGGCAAAGGCCTTTGTGATGCAGTCAAAGAAGAAACTCCATTCCCTCCTTATGTGAGGTCTCTTCAATTGACCCAGCTTTGCCAAAGTCTTTTTATACCCCAGATTGGCCATCATCTGTTGAAGAGCTGACTCATCAACTGTTGAACTGTAGACACAGTTTTCTGGCAAATGTAAAGCCTGTCGAACTATAGCCAAAGTCACTACATGCTCATCCTCCCCTGTTGAAAAAATAATACTTGGGGACCCATGAGCACCACCATCATCATACATGCCACTTCTCCAAAACTCAAGCACTTGAATTCCAGAGATTGCTTCTGGTTGGGTCAAAGCATACCCAATCTCAGAGTTAGCAAGGAAGTCCTGAATGAAGTGAAGTTCCGAAGGAGCTTCACCCTTGCTAAGAATAGCCAAGTAGTTGTTGGGAACAAACTTAGCTCCATTGAAAACAATATCTTTTGGCGCCATTTCTGTGAAAAATCAAATGAGAAAAAGAATGTTTGCAAGGTGTTTAATAGAATGCCTGTATGAAAAATAACTCCAGAGAATATTAGAGAGAGGGAGAGAATAAGAGAGATTAGAGAAAGAAAAGTAGGTAAAAGATTATAAAATATTTTATCTCCCATATATATACTCTCTTTTTGACAACTGTTATGATTGAAGCAGAACAGACTTTAGACACCTGGCAGCATATCATTAGTCAAAAAATTATTATTGGGCACGGGTATTAAGCAGTAATAAATGTGCACATGCAGTGTTTCAAGAAAACACGCTTCCCACTTACTAAATGATTATGACTGTTTTTATCTCACCTAATTATATTCTGATAAAATATGACCGTTACAGTATTTACCACAAATAAGTCAAGTAAATAAATAATGGCATGTAAGCATCAGAGTTTCCATCAGGATTTAATATCAGAACTTGACTATTATCAGATTTTAACAGTCATCAGAACATGGCTTCTGTACTCAAAAAGTGAATGTTTGCTTCTGTGATTCTTCATACAAATACTAACTTATTTCTTCAGATTTTAATCATCAGAACTTCCATCGGAACTTGTCCTCAGAATTTATGCATATGACACTTAACTGTTTATCTAAAACAACTTAATCACCACAGTAATTTTCATCATTCATATGGAGTGCTAGTGTGTGCATTAGCAAAATATCAGATAAAGATTGAAGTCTGATAAACTTCAGTACATCTTAGAAATAAGGCATAACTAAGAAAAGTGCTTAAAAACTGTCATTAATAATGAAGTCTACTATAGAATAAATTTATGCAAGAATCCACCTCAACTGTTTGTGCTCATTTTATGTATCTTTTGAAATTCCTTTTTACAGTGGCTTTTCAGTGTAAGTGAGTCACAACTAATATCATAATTTATGCTATTATCAGAGTATTTCTCCAGTAATCAGAGAATGTGAAAAGTCACCAAGAAAAAATTTGTTTGCTTTTTTAATGCATATAACTTAATACCAGCAATGCACTTGGGTCTTCCCTTCCTCATAATTACTCTAGATCTCAAAGGAGTACCTGACTTCAATTTTCTTTTCTTTTCTTCAGATAAGTGAGGCTTATCAAGCATGTGGTTCATCCTTAAGATTTACAGACATCAGAATTTGACAGATAAGAAGCAAGAATCTAGTTTGTGACTCAGTGATAAGATACACACAGTAAATTTGACTAAGCTCAAAATCATAATTTTCTTGTGTTAATGAATTCTCACATAAACAACTAATTCAAACATGGGATTTCTAGTATATAAAAGACTACTAGGTCAGCATCTAGTACAGTAATCCTTATTGGATTAAATAGTCACATAATATTAAAATCACTATCAGAGTATATAGATCCACATCAGATAACAATCAACATTTAATGTATTATAATTTAAGCACAGATTATATGAAGATAAGACAATCTGTAAACACTGATCATAAAGTCTGATGCATGAGAACAAAAACTAAGCAGATTTAGAGAAAGAACTTGAAACCATTCCAAGTTCATTTACCAGTCTTGTAAAAGTAGCTTCACATAGTGGTTTTGTGAAGATAACTGTTAGTTGTTGATCTGTTGGAACAAAATGCAATTCCAATGTACCATCCATCACATGTTCCCTTATGAAATGGTACCTAATGCTGATGTGCTTTGTCATTGAGTGTTGAACTGGATTACCTGTCATAGCAATTGCACTTTGATTATCACAGTAAATAGGTATTTTAGAAAATTCTAACCCATAATCCAGTAACTGATTCTTCATCCAAAGAATCTGTGCACAACAGTTTCCTGCAGCAATATATTTTGCTTCTGCAGTTGATGTGGAAATTGATTTCTATTTCTTGCTTAACCAAGAAACCAATCTGCCTCCAAGAAATTTGCAGCTTTCACTAGTGTTTTTCCTGTCTATTTTGCATCCTGCAAAATCTGCATCTGAGTAACCTATTAGCATAAAATCTGATTCTCTAGGATACCACAAACCTAGATCAGCTGTACCCTTGAGGTACTTGAAAATTCTTTTCACAGCTATTAGATGAGGTTCTCTTGGATCAGCCTGAAATCTTGCACAAAGACAGGTAGCATACATGATATCAGGTCTACTTGCAGTTAAATAGAGTAAAGAGGCAATCATACCTCTGTAGTTAGTAATATCTACTGATGAACCAGTATCTTTATCTAACTTGGTTGCAGTGGCCATGAGAGTGGATGCAGTTGAACAGTCTTCCATTCCAAATTTCTTCAGTAAATTTTTGGTGTACTTGGATTGATTGATGAAAGTATCTTCTTCATTTTTCTTGACTTGAAGTCCCATAAAATAACTAAGTTCTCCCATCATACTCATTTGATATCCTGACTGCATTAGCTTTGTAAACCTTTTACATAGTTTGGCATTTGTAGAACCAAATATGATATCATCAACATAAGTAAGTCTTTTCCATGGTTGAGGTAGAACAGTGTTTTATCAATTGTACCTCTGTGAAATCCACTTTCCAGAAGGAATTGAACTAAAGTATCATACCATGCTCTTGGAGCTTGCTTAAGGCCATAAAGTGTTTTATCAAGCCTGTAGACATGATTTGAAAATTTTGAATCTACAAAGCCTGGAGGTTGTTCAACATATACCTCTTTTTCCAATTCTCCATTGAGAAAAGCACTTTTCACATCCATTTGAAAGACTTTAAACTTTTTTTGTGCAGCATAAGCCAAAAAGATTCTTATGGCTTCCAATCTAGCAACTGGTGCAAATATTTCATCATAATCAATACTCTCCTGTTGAGAGTATCCTTTAGCAACCAGCCTTGCTTTGTTCCTTGTAATTATGCCATCAGTGTCAGTTTTATTTTTGAACACCCATTTTGTGCCAATAATGGATCTGTTCTTTGGTCTTGGCACTAGGGTCCAGAATTTATTTCTTTCAAATTCATTCAACTCTTCCTGCATTGCTTGCACCCAATCAGCATCTTGAAGAGCTTCTTGCACTTTCTTTGGTTCAGTCTGAGATAGAAAAGAATGATAGAGACATTCATTTGATGTTGTTGTTCTAGTTATGACACCTGCTTCTGGATCTCCAATTAATAAGTCAGGTGTATGTGCTTTAGTCCACTTCCTTGCAGATGGAAGTTGTTCTCTAGAATTGGATCCTCCCCCATGATCCATGTTGTCTCCATCAGCAATTTTTGAAGCTCCCCCTGTAGTTATGCTCTCTGAAACTTCAGAATTTAAGTTGGATCCTTTAGGATTTGAAGAATCAGAGTTTCCAGAATTATCAGAATTTGGCTTATCAGAACTTGATGAATCAGAACTTGAAGAGCCAGTGACAGGTTCTGATGTTTCTTGAGAGTCTTGAGTTGTGGTAGAATCTTCAGCTTGCACCCCCTGGATAGGTGCATTTTCCCTTGGAGTAGTTACCACAGTTTCAATGACATCAGAACTTAACCCGTCAGAACTTACAGGATCAGGATTTAAGTCATCAGAATTTACAGAATTAGAATTTAAATCTTCATTTTCAAATCTCAGCTGATCATGATCATTGAAATCTTCAAGTCCAGTAATCTTCTTATCATCAAAAGATACAGTGATAGATTCCATGACAACCCTTGTTCTTAAATTGTAGACTCTGAAGGCTTTTATGGAAAGTGGATATCCAACAAAAATTCCTTCATCAGCTTCTAAATCAAATTTTTCCAGCTGTTCAGGATGAGTCTTAAGAACAAAACACTTGCAACCAAATACATGAAAGTATCCCAGATTAGGATTCTTTTTCTTCACCATCTCATATGGTGTTTTTCCATGCTTGTTTATGCGTGTAGCATTCTGTGAAAAACAAGCAGTCTGTATAGCTTCAGCCCAAAAGTAGGTTGGTAGCTTTGCTTCATCAAGCATAGTTCGTGCAGCTTCAATAAGAGTCATGTTCTTTCTTTCTATAACTCCATTTTGTTGTGGAGTTCCAGGTGTAGAAAATTCATGTTTTATTCCATGCTCTTTACAGAACTTTTCCATGATTGAATTCTTGAACTCAGTGCCATTATCACTTCTTATATTGACAGAATCTTTGACCAATTTATCCAGCTGTCTGACATGATCAGTTAGAGTAGATGCAATTTCATTCTTCTTGTTCAAGAAATACACCGAAGTGTACCTTGTAAACCAATCCACTATAACCATAGCATATTTCTTCTTTGCAATAGACATGACATTGACTGGACCAAATAGATCAAGATGTAGTAGGTGATAAGGCTCAAGAATTGAAGATTCGGTTTTGCTCTTGAATGAAGATTTTCTTTATTTTGCCTTTTGACATGAATCACAAAGGCCATCAGGAGCAAATACTGATTTTGGCAGTTCTCTCACAAGATCTTTCTTTACTAGCTCATTTATGTTGTTGAAATTTAAATGAGAGAGTCTTTTTTGCCAATTCAAGCTTTCTTCAATTGATGCTCTACTCAACAGACAGATTACAGAACCATCAGAACTTGTCGAAAGTCTGGCTTCATAAATGTTACCATGCCTGTAACCTTTCAGAACCACTTTGCCTGTAGAATTTTTTACAACTTCACATTGTTCTTCAAAGAAATCCACATGATAACCTCTGTCACAGATTTGACTCACACTTAGCAGATTGTAATTAAGTTATGAGACAAGAGCTACTGTTTCAATGATGACATTCCCAAGATTGATATTTCCATATCCCAGAGTTTTTCCCATATTGCCATCTCCATAAGAAACTCATGGGCCAGCTTTCTCCACAAAGTCTGATAGCAGGGCTTTATTTCTAGTCATATGTCCTGAACATCCAATGTCCAGAACTAGGATGTTTTTCCTGTTGCCCTGCAATCACAAAGACCACAATTGGTTAGTTTTAAGGACCCAGACTTGCTTGGATCCTTTGGCCTTTTTAAGTTTGTTAGCATTTGCAGCGGATTTAGTTTCAGAGTTTATGCTAACATGTTGTTTATCAGAATTTATATCAGACTTTGCATCAGACTTTACACTAGAAGGAATAATACTAACTTTCTTCAAAGAAGGTTTTATTTGATAATAATCATAGTACAAACTATGATATTCCTTACAAGTATAAATGGAATGCCATAAACTACCACAATGAAAACAAGGATTTTGTGGTTTAAACCTAACAGACTGACTCTTAACTCCTGATTTAGGAGGTAAAGAGTTTATATCTTTATTTTTCCTGCAAAAAGAAGCAAGATGGTTAGAGTTTCCACAGTTATAACATTTCTTTCTAGGAGCATTAGGAACAGGCATATAATTATTTCTTTTATTCAGACCTTCTTTTCCATTCCAATTTTTCCTAGCTTCCTTTACCTTGTTCACATTTCTAATCTCTTAAGCTTCTTCTTTGTCATTAAGCCTATATTTACTTCAGCTGGTTTATCCTATTTTAATTTGTCAGAAGTTGACTTTTCTTTGACTTCTGTCCTAGAATCTTTCATCTTTTCAGAATCAGACTTTACAGTTTTTGCTACAAACTTAACAGGATTTACCTTTGGCTTAGTAGTCTGTTTAACAACAATTAGCTCAATTTGCACAGTTTCTTTCTCACTTTTATCATCTCCATAACCTAAGCCCTCTTTCCAGTTTCCACTACTTAGTAAAGTCTGAGTTGTTCTGCCAGAGTTAGTCCAAGTTCTGATAATCTCTCTTTCCTTTTCTAAGTCAGCTTTTAGAGATTCATTCAATTTTAAAACTTCATCTCTAACATACAAAGCATCATCTTTTTCTTTCTTAGTTTGATGAAGAAAAACTAACTCCTTTTCTAAATAGTCATTTCTCTTTTTAAAAGCAAGATTTTCAGATGTCAATCTTTCACATGTTAAAGTCTGATCTCTATAACTAATGAACATGGTTTAAGATATAATCTCAACTCAGTAATATCATCAGTATGAAAAGCATAAGTTGTTTGAGGTACCTTTAATTCAGCAGTTTCAGGACTGCTATCAGCATTTGCCATCAAGGCATAGTTCACCTCATGTTCAGAATCTGAAGTATCTGTCCAGCTTTTCTTCTTTGTGACAAGTGTCTTGCCTTTGTCACTTTTTCCTTTCTTGTAGTCAGGAGATATGTGGCCTCTTTCACCATAATTGTAGCATTTGACATTTGAATTGTCTCCTCTGTCAGACTTTCCTCCTTTTCCTTCAGACTTTCTGAACCCTTTCTTATCAGAACTTCCACTTTTCCTAGAAAACTTCTTGCCTTTTCTGAATTTCCTATGGGCTATCTTTGTGATACCCTTCACCATAAGAGCACACAGTTGCATCATCTCTGCATCAATATCAACTTCAGATAAACTTTCAGTTTCTGAATCATCATCATCAGAATATGATGACTCTGAATCAGAATTTATGATGAGAGCCTTTCGTTTGCCCCTCTTTGAGGCAACCACTTTAGGAGATTCCTCCTCAGCTTTAAGAGCAACAGTCCTTGACTTTCTTCCATGCCTCTTGCTCCTTTGATCCATCTCAAGTTCATGAGTCTTGAGCATACCATAAATTTCATCAAGAGTAGTTTCAGTAAGGTCATAGTTGTCTCTTATGGTAGTAGACTTCAAATCCCAATTTTCAGGAAGAGCTAAAAGGAATTTTAGATTTGAATCTTCAAGATCATATTCCTTGTCCACCAGTGACAGATCATTCAAGAGTTTGGCAAACCTTTCATAAAAATCAGTTAATGACTCATCCGCTTTTGAGTCAAAGTGCTCATACTCTTGAGTGAGTATAGTCCTCCTGTTCTTTTTGATTGCATCAGTTCTCTGGCATCTTGTCTCTAAAGCATCCCATATCTCCTTTGCAGTCTTGCAATTAATTATCCTGTTTGACATGACATTATCAATGGCACTATACAGCAAATGCCTTACCCTTGCATCCTTTGCAACAGATGAGATGTCTTCAGCTGTGTAATCACCTTTCTCCTTTGGTATGGACTTTGCTGGTTGATCCGCAACTGCTACAGAGAGCTTGGTAGGCTTATATGGTCCTTCATTAATCCTATCAAGGTATTCTGGATCTGTAACTTCCAGAAACATAGCCATCTTCACTTTCCATATGGGATACTCAGAAGGTCACAGTATGGGAACCCTAATAGTCTCATATCGATTGTGGGTTTGAGTGTTTTGACTTTCTTGAGTTTTGGTGGGCTTGGTTGGAGTTTGTGTTTCTTCAGACATGATTATTGGATCTTTACTGTATGTGTGTTAACAGAAAAGCTCTGATACCATTTGTTAGGTCACACAACACTGTAGAAGGGGGTTGAATACAGTGTTTATACAATTAAATCGATTTAACACAAGTATGTAACAAAGATTAAGTATATTCAATAAACTCTGTTACAATATGAACTGTTGTTCTCTCTCAGTGATGAACAAATATCACTAAGAGCTGCTAGGTTACAATATATAATCTTCTCCATAATGATAACATATAAAGTGTAAACCTTAAGTCTGTGTTTATATAGTACACAGTTACAAGATATATTCTAATTGATATGAAATACAATTCTGTCTCCTAAAATATATCAATCAGATATCTTCTACAAGTCTTCCAGTCCTCTAACTCTTTCCATGCATATCTTCTTTTTTTTAGTCTCGATCTTCTCTTGTAAATCAGCTTCATTCCTTAACTCAAAGTCTTCCCGCACTTAAGTTTTGATATGACCTTAAGTTATGATATTAAGTTCTGACTTCCCGTAAGTACTGATTTCAGTAAGTCTTGATTTCAGTAAGTCCTGATTTGTCCTGTTGTTAAGTTCTGAAAACTAAACACAAATCATATTAGACATGACATCTCAAATATATCTAACACCTCCCGAGATAAGATGTGAGAAATTGAATACCGACGGAGCATGTCAAAATGGCAGTAGATAAATAGGAGTTGGAGGCCTTATTCGTGATGAAAATGGAGCTTAGATTAGAGGATTTATGGGAACGGTGGGATGCAGATCTCCTTTAATGGCTGAATTACGGGCAATAGAGTGGGGTCTCGATATTGTTTGGGATCTTCATCTCCCATAAATAATTCTTGAAACAGATTCTCTTGATGCTATTAACTGCATCCATTCTGGAGATGTTAATCATGCATATTCTCATATTTTCGACCGAATTAATGAGTTGCGTAGGCATCTTTGGCGTATCTCTTTCACACATATCTTCAGAGAAGCTAATAAGCTGCTGATTTTCTTGCTAATTTGGGTCTTGATAATGGTTTTGGAGTCGAGGTTCTGTACGAACCTCTTGAATCTCTAGCCAATCTTCTGCTATTGGACATTCAGGGAGCTCCTTCTTTTCGTTCTCTAGCTAGTTCACCCAGGCTTGTTGGGTCCAGACCTCCTGGTAACTAATCTCAGGGTAGTACCCTTCCATTCAGAATCAAAAAAAATAAACACAGGTTTACACAGCATGCAATAAAATGTACTAAACCCTACTTTAAGTTATCTCTAAAGCTTTCCATTTTTGGCTTAGTGAATATTTGTAAATTGTGTAGGTCTGTGACTTTCCTTTATCAGTAAATCTTGGCCCTTGATCTTGCACTCTTCAAGCTGTTTTTGTAGAATTTTCAATCTTAGTGATTAGACCATTTGTTAACTGATAATCTTGAATCTTTAACTTGTCTGCATTCTGTACTTGAGGTTCATATCGAGATCTTCAGTTTGTTGTATAGGGAACTGACATCTCGATAAGTATAATGGCTTATCAAGATATCTTAGTTCTCTCTAAATGTCTTTGACTTGTCGAGGTCTCTAAGTTCTCTATAACTGAATTTGGCCTGTCGAGGTCTCTGAGTTCTCTAGAAGTGTTTTTAACTTGTCGAGGTCTTCGAGTTCTCTATAAGTGAACTTGACTTGTCGAGGTCTCTAAATCTCTACATGTAGAGATGGTTTGTCGATATCTCTGAGATCTCTACAAGAATTTTGACTTGTCGATATCTCTGAGATCTCTAATGAGAAATTGAGTTGTCGATATCTCCAATCTTCATATCTTCATTTTGACTTGTCGATATCTCTGAGTTCTCTATATGCAGAAATGACTTGTTGATATCTCCAATCTTCATATCTTCATTTGACTTGTCGACATCTCTGAGACTTCTCTATAAGCCATTTTGGTCTTCTCAATAAGTCATTCTAGAGTTCTAGAATGACTTCTCTATATGCCTTGATCTTCGACTTGTAGATATCTTTGACTTAGAACATTTTTCCTAAAACAGATTTATTCAACTCCAAGCTTCTTCAACTTTTCTCTGAGGCATGATCTTGTTGATCTTCTTCCAGAGTTTATTCTTAGGCTTGAGACTTTTCACAAAAAAATAGTCCAGTCTAATCTTTAACATTTTTATAGACTCAAGTAATACCATACAAAATACAGATTTAGACTATCATACAACTAAATCTTTGGGTTGTCAAAATGACTTAGTCTTGTTATGATACAGGCATGTATTGCACAATAATCTCCCCCAATTTGTGAGAAGATTGCTTATCACAACTTCATTCCCGGTAACAAGACTAACCCCAAGTTACAATGAACAATAAAAAATTACATAAAATTGACAGAATACAAATACAACTTTTATACATTGAGTGATTACATGAGTTTGATAAGTGCATTCATTACATGAAATTCTCATAGCCTAGCTCCTTTTTAATAAGGTCCTTAAGATTTACTAGCACTTAAAGTTCCTCAATGATTCCAGTCCCTCTTAGAGTTTCCAAAAGCTTGAGCCAATCATCCAATGAATGACAATTCAAGTAACCAACTCCGAATCTTGAGAATCTGCCAACCTTAATGTTTAGAAAGTGTCCATCCTTAGAAATTCTACTCATCTATTTTTCCTTGAGCTCATTTAATCTTTGTTCAAACATGGAAATTTCTGCTGCATACTTCTTATCCTTTTCTTCCTTTTCTTCCTTTCCGGCCTTTTCTTTTTCTCTTCTTTCATCTCTTACTTTCATCCATACATACAACACAGCCCTCCATGCTCTTGTACTAGTGTCCTTATCCTTCATCAAGCTAATCACCCTCTTGATTTATGTGGTTAAAAGTGTGTCCATTAAATGTCTTCCAAGTAAAGTGTACGAGCCGTCTTGATAATAAATTTCGACTTCCCTTAATGATACAACCAAAACTTTGACCATTTCTTCAGCTAATTTTGAAAGTAGGCATCATCTGGATGCACCAGTTTAATGGTAAAAAATCAGTTTGTTCAAAACAATTCCAGATAGTCATTTCTTCAACTTACAGCTTCTTTGCTTTTCTCCCAACATTTTTAAAATGAGTTTTGATAGGTGGCTTAAATGAAGGTAGGTTTGAGATTTTCTTTAAAGTGGTTTGGCTAGAGGTGATTGGTATTTTAAGTAGAGTGTTTGCAGTTTGTTTATACAGAAGTTTAGGCTTAGAGGTCAAGGGTAGTTGAATGTTTGAGCTTTTAGGTTTAGTGAATTGAGCATGTTGGATTTGGATTGATTGGACATTTTTGTAATAACCCCAAAATTTTTCAACTTTTTGTAACCCTTGTGAATAGTGTTTTAGCTGAATGAGAAAACTTTTCGCGCCACACTATGTAGGGGTTCTGTTATGGATATTCTGGGATTTTATTAGTACTCTATGAAGTATATAAGTGTATGTAAATATCGTCAGAATCCAATTCCGAACACTTTGGTTTTTCCCGGAAATCCACAAGATATGGAGAGAATTGAGTATAAGGTAACAGGATAAAAAGGATTTAAATTTAAGGATTATATTAGAGGATCATAAAAAGGAATATAATGTATTGAGAAAGGTTAAGGGAACCTAAGTAATAAGATCCCGGGTATGATCCTTCAAACGATAAACGAGAACGAAAGTTAAGCGAACCGTATAACAGATCAGCGGTCATTAGGCAAACGATTAGGAAGTTAATCAAAGGGATTAGTGGGAATGATGTCATCCAACCAATAGAAAGAAGACAAGGAAGGAAGGATGACATCATGAGGATAAGGTAAGCATGACATGGGAAGGAAGGAGGTGTGGTTGAATAAGGACCACACAAATTCAAGGGCAAGGTAGTAATTTACTAAATCAAATACAAATCAAGCCAACCAAGCTAGCAAAATCATTTCATCAAAAATCAAAAACAACCAAGGCATTTGTTCTTAGGAGCTCTCGGCTTTTTACATTTTAAAGGCATAGATTTTTCAAAAATCAAGATCCAAGCATCCTAAATTGGTAAGAAAATTCCCTAATCATCTTTATGCTTAGTTATGGCTATATCATGAGTTTAAGCCATTAATTCTTTCTCTAACTTCTTCATTTAATCAAGGAAGAAGACAATGAATAGTGTTTTCAAGTTTTTAACTTGAACTTTTTCTTGTTTTTCTTGAAGATCCAAGCTTTCCTAAGGCTTCTCAAAGCTTCTTAAGGCTTCTTAGCTCCACCCACCACTTCAAGGAAGGTATACCATTTCCAAACCCTAGGTTCATATATATTATAAGGTGATTTTGAGTAGTGGGTTGATATTGTATCTTGTTGTTATGATTTAGAGTTTGAGATTTGGTATGGTAGTGAATGGAATGGTAATTATTGTGGTTTTGATTTAAAAGAACTTAAGAATGATTAAAGTTAAGTTTAAGCATAAGTATGAAAGATTAAATTGAATTGGTTGGGGTGGTTATGATGTGATAAGGATGGAGGATGGTTGTATGTTGGATTTGAGGTTGATTTGGGTTGATTGTGGATGGTTTAAAAAAATTGGAAATCGCGTAAACATAGCCGTCGTAACGTCCGATTTTCTTTGGACTGTTTTTGTGCATAGCATTAGGACCCGAGAACCCCCTGCTAGATTGTGACCACTGCCATGTTTAGATAGCTCATGTTACGAGCTTCGTTTTGATATGTAGTTCGTTCGATTCCGATTTACGGTTTAGGAGAAACGACCGTTTCAAGTAACGGCGTTTCGCGAACGAAACTTTTTCCCTCGCCTTACTTTGGAATGTAGGTTAAAGACCAAAAAGGGTTAATTAATGTGTGAAACATTTATGGTAAGTGTGTTAGGCAGTTGGTAAGTCATTCGCGAAGGAATCGCTTTAAAACTCGTAAAGGTTAAATTATTAAAAATGGTGGAGGCGAGGGTACCCGAGTGACTTAAGCAAATCGGTGAGCGCAAAACTAGCATTAGAGTCTAAGTTAGTTAAAGCATAGATTTACAAGTGATTTTGGTTTAATTCCAACTTACTTGTTGTTTATAGGTTATCAGACTCGTCCCGAGCCTTTCTCACCCCCAAGTCGCTCAGGCAAGTATTCTATCCGATATACTGTTGTTGTGATGTATACATTTGTATATGCATGATCTTGCGATAAATGCCTATTGGTTATTTAGCAAACTTTTGCGATATATTGTAGCATGTGATATGGTATATATGCATGCCTGTTTCATATTCTTGAAATATATATCTGTTGGTTCATTTGATAATATCTATGCTAGAGGATAGCGGTAACTTGCATATACCCTTAGTATAGGGACCCAAAGGTGAAAATATTTTCAAAAACCGGGAGTCGAGGATCCCGAGTAGATTTTATATATATGGATATGGATATATATATATATATTTATATATTTATATATATATGGTTATAGTTTTCCAAACTATTAATCGAATAAGGTTTATTCGATAACTTGAAACTTTATTTTACTATTGAATATTATTTCGAATATTATTCGAGGGCTTATGACTCCTTTTATTTATTTATCTGAATATTATTTGAATATTCATTCGAGGACTTATGACTCTTTTATATTATTATGAATATTATTTGAATATTCATTTGAGGATCTATGACTCCGATAATGTGCTGTAATATATTCTTTATTTTATTAAAGAGTAAGGTGTTAATAATCAAACTTATTTTCGATTATTCAAATAAAGATAATACTTTCATATAAGTATATCTTTGGTTATTTAATGTTTATTTCAAGTATAAGTTTTAATACTTCTACTTCAATTATTTTTATAAAGATTATTCTTTATGGGAATATTATTTAAATAATAATATTCAGTCATTTTCTAAATATTCTGGGGACTGATTTACTTCATTAAATCAGCCTTACTCCAAACACTCTTTAAAGTGTTTTCGAGTCTTCAAAATGATTTTTAAAAGTCAGAGCGGATCCCAAAACTTATTTTTTATATTTAAGATCTTCCTTTTTTAAGGGGATTTAAATACTCGCTCAAAACCTGGGGAATCCGGCTCTGTGGTGTATTTTATATTCGCAACGAGGTTGCAGATTTGGTAAATGAATTGATTACTTGCCCAACGTTCGGGAAGTAAGCCCATCTCATTGAGTCGGCATAAGCGACAGGCCGGGGTACGGTCTATTATTGTGTAAGTGGCTGGGTGGCAGTCCATCAACGCGTGAGGAGCCGGGGTACGGTTTAGCGCGAGGTCCTAATGCGGCCAGGGTGATGACCGGTGAGGAATTCATCCATCTACAGTAGAAAAGGTTACTTATTGGTATCTTTGCCTGATCAGCAAGATATCTGGTTTATGCCAAAATTCTTTTCCTTTCCAAAATTCATTGGATGTTTCAAACTCTTTTCATACTTTACATAACAGAGGTTCCAGGAAATGTTTAAAGGGGTATATATATGTGAATATATATATACCGGGACTAAATAAAGTATCTCATAACTTTTCATTCAATAATATTTCAAAGATTGAATCTATTCAAGTCTTAACTTGTGGTCTCATCTATGGGGTGTTTTTCTTAAAACTTATAATACTTCGAACGGTGGCAGTTCAAGTAACTTTATATATGATATAAGTGTGGTGAAGTATTGGTAACTTCATTCCTTGTTTTTACTTATATCTAGTAAGTAATTATCTTGCATATGATAGAGATGCTATTAAGTATCCATTTAGATACTTATATTATTGTTATCACTATATATATTATCTTGCGAGCTGTAAGGCTCACTCTTGCTTTATTTCTTCATCACACAACAACAGTTAGGAGAGATGGCCAGACTCCAGCAGACCCAGCGCAAGCGCGTGGGAAGCGTCCCGCGTCTTCCCGATGATGTTGTAGCTGCTATAGCTGCAGAGGTAGATCCATTGTAGTGTAGACCATCTACTTTTGAGAATCAAATTATGTATAATTATAACTTGTGGCAGATAATGGCAATTAACTGTAAATTATCAAGTAATCGTTTTGGGTTGTAATAATTTTAAAATTGTGGATTCAAAGACTTGTACTTATTTCAATTTCATCTCTGAGACTATAACGAGTTGTGGTGTGTGTTAGTGTGGGGTCACAGTATGAGGTTATTTATTATAAATTAAGTGAAGTGATGTTGTGGAAAGAAAGACCGTGACAACCCGGATCCCCGACCCCGGATCTGGGGGTGTTACAGAAATGGTATCAGAGCTAAGCGTTATAAACCTCAGAGATGATGCGACGATATAATAATAAACTCACAAAGATAATAAGAACTCTTGCCAAGTTCATGGTCGGACTACTTAAAGTAGTGCTGACAGTTAAAACCCTTACGGGAACCCTTATAAGTATCATGATAGTAACTTAGCTCGTTTAATGTGTAGGCGCCTGAGATGGAGGACCCTGAGATGTTCGAGCGTGAGCATGATGAGGCACTGCTAGATGTTGAGGATCAGGAGGAGCCTGAGATGGAGGAGGATGAGGAGGACCCCTCAGAGGAGTCAGAGACGGAGGTCATTGCTATTTCAGATGAGGAGGACCCGGATGAGGTCCCAGTAGCTGAGGAGCGTGTTGGACCTATGGTAGTGTATGCTGGTATCCCTTTACCCACACTTCCGGTGGTCAGAGCCCCTACCCCTCCACCACTATCTTGGATTCCTGATGATGACAGCTCAGAGACCCATACTTCCGAGCCTAGGCAGACCGAGGAGGCACCCTCAGCGGCTCCGGATTCACCACCTCTTGACCCTGCCCACAGGCAGTCTTCGTTAGCTCATGGATATGTTCAGGATATTTTGAGGACCCGAGTGGCTGTTGCCGAGGCCCGACTGGATGAGGCCAGGAGGGAGTTGGATGCAGAGAGGGCGGGTAGGCGTACCCGAGCTTATGAGACCAGGGCTTCTATACCCCGATCCTTGAGGAGGGAGCTTACGGGGATAGAGCTCACGTCCCGAGCGAGACTCAGATCTCTCCAGGGGGACAGGCATGGTAGGATCTCCAGGCGGCAGGCCGACTATATCTTCCGTCGTGCGATGGAAAGGGTTTGGGAGCTGACCCGCTCCGGTGTGTGATTCAGGATTGATGATGGAATAGTCTAGTTGTCTAGTTAGCCGAGGCCTTAGTAAGAGCCAATTTTCCGGGATAGTTGACTTGTATATAGCATCCCTTTTTCTGACTAGACAGATAGACTCTTGTGTATCACTTTTGGGATAGATGACTGTAGCACTGTTGTACTTTTGACCAGATCAAACTATGTATTTCTCGTATTTGTATATATTTGTTTCCTTTCGGTTCAGTTCCATAGTGACGGGATCACTGTTTTATCATTATTATTACTGCACTTCGTATTAGAACTTTCTTAAAATAATAGAATTGCGATATACGTTCTCCCCATTATAAGAGCTGTGCAAGGCACAATGTTGTATATGATTGTGACCTAACGTTGAATTTTCCCAATAATTGTTTTTATTATTATCAGAATCATGCCGCCAAGAAAGATTGGAACTAGGGCGAACCCTGGGTCTGAGGACCAGGGAAGCCATAATCAGGACAATAGAAACCAAGAACACAGTGAAGAGGAAGATGAGGATTATGTGGAACAGGATGAATCCCTGTATGAAGAAGAAGAGGAAACATATGATGTTGAGGGATTTGAGATAGAGGCTGAAGAAGGAGAAACCGAGGTTGAGCAACCAGTACCAAACCCAGGCATGGATCCCATGGGTCAGTTTATGCAACTCCTAAGACAGAATTTGGAACGTCAACCCAACCCACCCCCTCAAGGAAGTAACAATGCAGTGGCAAACTCTTTCAGGGCTTTTAAGTCCCTTAAGCCCCCTGAGTTCCACGGATCAGCCGACCCAGTTGAGGCAAGGGCATGGTTAAAGGAAATGGAGAAATCTTTTGAGATTTTGAGTATCGATGAGGCACAGAAAACTGTATTTGCTACCTACCTTCTGAAAGGAGAAGCTAACTACTGGTGGGAGGCCAAGAAAAACATGGAGACAGATGCTATAATAACCTGGGAGAGATTTAGTCAGTTGTTTCTGGGAAAGTATTTCCCGAGGTTTATGGAAAACCAGATGGAGCTCAAGTTCTTGGAGCTAAAGCAGAATAACTTGTCTGTAGCAGAGTACGAAGCGAAATTTACTGAATTATCAAGGTTTGTGCCGGAGTTTGTAAGCACTGAGGAAAAGAAAGCTAGGAGGTTTCAGCAGGGACTGAAACCATGGATTCAGAATAGGGTGGCAATCCTTGAGCTTACGGACTATGCCACTCTGGTGCAAAAAGCAACGATTGTAGAAGTCGGAAGTGAACAGATGCAGAAGGAAAGAGAGAAGAAAGGAATAAAGAGGAAAAGTATGAGCATGGGTGGAGGTTCCGCAGGAAGGAGCTTCCCAACTAGATTTAATCGAGGAGCAGTGTCCCTACCAGGAAGGAACACTGGGTTTAAGCGACCAATGAGTGTGAGTGTGAGCCAGGGCGGTCAGAAGTCAAGAACGTCCTATTCCAACCAGTCTCGGCCCCCATTGCCAGCCTGTAACATATGTGGAAGGAATCACCCTGGGGAGTGTAAGGAAAGGCCAGTAACCTGTTTTAAGTGCGGTCGGGAGGGCCACTATGCAAATAAGTGCCCATCATCAACCCCTGCCGTCGTTCCAACCACCAATTGTCATCAGTGTGGACGCCCGGGTCATTGGAAGAAGGAATGCCCAATGAACAAACCAGCAGCTTCGGGAGCAAGCAGGGCTGCTTCTAATAAGCCACCTACTGCGAGGACTTTCAACATGACAGTCCAGGATGCTATGAAAGATTCAGATGTGATAGCAGGTACCCTTTCTCTAAATTCAGTCAGTGCAAATGTTTTATTTGATTCGGGAGCAACTAAATCTTTTATATCAAAGGACTTTGCGCGTAAGTTAAGACTTAAGGCTAAACCCTTGATAGAACCCTTACAAGTAGAAATAGCCAATCATGAAATTATTCCTGTTAACCAGATTCACCCCGCCTGTGAGATAGGCATAGGGGAGCAATCTTTCAGTGTTGATCTGATTCCTTTTAAATTAGGGGAGTTTGATGTGATTTTGGGGATGGACTGGCTATCTAGCAACGATGCTCAGATAGACTGTAAAGGGAAGAAAGTTAAGTTAAATATCCCCGGGAAGAAAGAAGTTATATTTAGAGGAAAGAGGCAGACGCATAAATTTTTGACCATGGCTCAGGCCAAAAGGATGCTACGAAAAGGAAGTGAGGCCTACCTAGCCTATGTGGTGGACACGCAGAAGGAGGTGCCCAACTTACAAGATATTCCAGTAGTCAACGAATTTGAAGATGTATTCCCCCAAGACCTTCCGGGATTACCACCCGATAGAGTGATTGAATTTGCTATTGAGTTGGCCCCAGGGACGGCGCCAGTTTCAAAAGCACCTTACCGGTTAGCCCCGTTAGAAATGAAGGAATTAGCTATCCAATTGCAGGAACTCTTGGATAAGGGTATGATAAGACCCAGTGTGTCTCCGTGGGGAGCATCAGTTTTATTTGTTAAGAAGAAAGATGGGAGCATGAGGTTGTGCATAGACTATCGAGAGTTGAACAAGCTAACCATAAAGAACAGGTACCCATTACCTAGAATAGACGATCTGTTCGACCAGCTAAAGGATGCTGTTTATTTTTCCAAGATCGACCTGAGAACTGGATATCACCAACTAAAGATTAAACCTGAAGATATTTCCAAGACAGCGTTCCGTACCAGGTATGGGCATTATGAGTTCTTGGTAATGTCCTTTGGACTAACCAACGCCCCAGCGGCTTTCATGGATTTAATGAATAGAGTATTTAAGAAGTACTTGGACAAGTGTGTGATAGTTTTTATCGATGATATTTTGATCTACTCAAGGACTGAGGCAGAACATGCAGAGCATTTGAGGATAGCTCTAGGAATACTCAGAGAGGAGCAGTTATATGCCAAATTCTCGAAGTGTGAATTCTGGCGGAATGAAGTACAGTTTTTAGGACATGTGATCAATAAAGAAGGAGTATTGGTCGACCCCTCCAAGATAGAGGCGGTCTCAAATTGGGAAAGGCCAACCACACCCACAGAGGTGAGGAATTTTATAGGATTGGCCGGCTACTATCGTAGATTTGTACAGGACTTTGCGAAGATCGCAGCCCCTTTGACACGACTTACTCGTAAGACAGAGAAGTTTGAATGGACGGAGAAATGCGAGAACAGTTTTCAGGAATTAAAGAAAAGGTTGATAACGGCTCCGGTATTGGCATTGCCGGACGGAAAAGGAGATTTTGTGATATATAGTGACGCGTCGCACAAAGGATTAGGATGTGTGCTTATGCAGCACGGTAGAGTTATTGCGTATGCATCGAGACAATTGAAGGAATACGAGGTTAGATATCCTACTCATGACCTTGAGCTCGCGGCAATAGTATTTGCTTTAAAAATTTGGAGGCACTACTTGTATGGAGAGAAGTGCGAGATTTTCACAGACCATAAGAGCCTCAAGTACATATTTACGTAGAAAGAGCTCAACATGCGCCAGAGGAGATGGTTAGAACTAATCAAGGACTATGATTGTGAGATTCTCTATCATCCAGGGAAAGCCAATGTGGTGGCTGATGCCCTTAGTAGAAAGGAAAGACTCAGAATGATAACGACTTCGGAAGAGTTGATAAGGGATTTTGAGAAAATGGAAATAGAAGTAAAGGTAACCGGAACCGAAACTGAAAAGCTATTGGAAAAGATCAGATTATGCCAGGAGAAAACAATGAATGAAGACAGAGAGTCAATGACTGGAGAGGAGATCCATACTGAGAAAGATGATAAAGGGATAATGAGGTACTCCTACCGAATTTGGGTTCCGAATGTTCAAGAACTTAAAAATGAGATTTTGGATGAAAGCCATAGTTCAAGGTATTCCATTCACCCGGGAAGTACCAAGATGTATAGGGATTTGAAGGAATATTACTGGTGGCCCAACATGAAGAGGGACGTAGCAGAATGGGTAAACAAGTGTTTGACTTGCCAAAGAGTAAAGGCAGAGCACCAGAGACCCAGTGGGCTTTTGCGACCCCTGGAGATTCCCGAATGGAAATGGGAACAGATAGCGATGGATTTTGTTGTAGGCTTGCCAAGGACGAAAGCCAATCACGACGCCATTTGGGTAATTATAGACCGACTGACAAAGTCAGCTCATTTCATTCCTATCAACGAGAGATACACAGTCAATAGACTGGTGGACATTTACCTTAAGGAAATAGTAACGCGACATGGAGTCCCAGCGTCCATTGTCTCAGACCGAGACCCAAGGTTCAACTCCAGATTTTGGAGGAGCTTTCAGGAATGTGCGGGGACCAAGTTAAATATGAGTACCGCGTACCATCCCCAAACGGATGGACAGAGTGAAAGGACCATCCAGACACTAGAGGATATGTTGAGAGTCTGTGCAATAGACCTTAAAGGAAGTTGGGATGATCACCTGCCGTTGATCGAGTTTTCTTATAACAATAGCTTTCATGCTAGCATCGGAATGCCGCCTTATGAGGCCTTGTACGGAAGAAGGTGTCGATCTCCCTTATACTGGGATGAAGTAGGAGAGCGGAAGATGCTCGGACCCGAAGTGGTCCAAAGGACCAAAGATATAGTGGATCTTATCAGAGGGCGACTTGTAGCAGCCCAAGACAGACAGAAGAAATATGCAGACCTAGCCCGAAAGGACAAGGAATATGAAGTAGGGGACTTAGTACTGTTGAAAGTATCCCCTTGGAAGGGATTAATGAGGTTCGGAAAGAAAGGAAAACTAAGCCCAAGATACATTGGACCCTTTGAGATATTAAGACGGATTGGAAAGTTAGCTTACGAGCTAGCCCTACCCCTTAATTTGCAACAAGTTCATAATGTGTTCCATGTGTCAATGCTAAGGAGGTATCATCGGGATGCCAGGCACATAGTGGAGTACGAGCAGGTGGATATGCAGCCAGATCTAACTTACGTGGAGAAGCCAGTAAGGATTATAGATAAGAAGGAGCAGGTGCTTCGGAACAAAGTGATCAAGCTAGTCAGAGTACTATGGCAGAATCATAATGTGGAAGAATCGACTTGGGAACTAGAGAGCGCAATGCTAGAAAAGTACCCCCATTTGTTTTCTGTTTGATTCCGGGACGGAATCCTTTTAAGGAGGGGAGACTGTAATAACCCCAAAAATTTTCAACTTTTTGTAACCCTTGTGAATAGTGTTTTAGCTGAATGAGAAAACTTTTCGTGCCACACTATGTAGGGGTTCTGTTATGGATATTCTGGGATTTTATTAGTACTCTATGAAGTATATAAGTGTATGTAAATATCGTCAGAATCCAATTCCGAACACTTTGGTTTTTCCCGGAAATCCACAAGATACGGAGAGAATTGAGTATAAGGTAACAGGATAAAAAGGATTTAAATTTAAGGATTATATTAGAGGATCATAAAAAGGAATATAATGTATTGAGAAAGGTTAAGGGAACCTAAGTAATAAGATCCCGGGTATGATCCTTCAAACGATAAACGAGAACGAAAGTTAAGCGAACCGTATAACAGATCAGCGGTCATTAGGCAAACGATTAGGAAGTTAATCAAAGGGATTAGTGGGAATGATGTCATCCAACCAATAGAAAGAAGACAAGGAAGGAAGGATGACATCATGAGGATAAGGTAAGCATGACATGGGAAGGAAGGAGGTGTGGTTGAATAAGGACCACACAAATTCAAGGGCAAGGTAGTAATTTACTAAATCAAATACAAATCAAGCCAACCAAGCTAGCAAAATCATTTCATCAAAAATCAAAAACAACCAAGGCATTTGTTCTTAGGAGCTCTCGGCTTTTTACATTTTAAAGGCATAGATTTTTCAAAAATCAAGATCCAAGCATCCTAAATTGGTAAGAAAATTCCCTAATCATCTTTATGCTTAGTTATGGCTATATCATGAGTTTAAGCCATTAATTCTTTCTCTAACTTCTTCATTTAATCAAGGAAGAAGACAATGAATAGTGTTTTCAAGTTTTTAACTTGAACTTTTTCTTGTTTTTCTTGAAGATCCAAGCTTTCCTAAGGCTTCTCAAAGCTTCTTAAGGCTTCTTAGCTCCACCCACCACTTCAAGGAAGGTATACCATTTCCAAACCCTAGGTTCATATATATTATAAGGTGATTTTGAGTAGTGGGTTGATATTGTATCTTGTTGTTATGATTTAGAGTTTGAGATTTGGTATGGTAGTGAATGGAATGGTAATTATTGTGGTTTTGATTTAAAAGAACTTAAGAATGATTAAAGTTAAGTTTAAGCATAAGTATGAAAGATTAAATTGAATTGGTTGGGGTGGTTATGATGTGATAAGGATGGAGGATGGTTGTATGTTGGATTTGAGGTTGATTTGGGTTGATTGTGGATGGTTTAAAAAAATTGGAAATCGCGTAAACATAGCCGTCGTAACGTCCGATTTTCTTTGGACTGTTTTTGTGCATAGCATTAGGACCCGAGAACCCCCTGCTAGATTGTGACCACTGCCATGTTTAGATAGCTCATGTTACGAGCTTCGTTTTGATATGTAGTTCGTTCGATTCCGATTTACGGTTTAGGAGAAACGACCGTTTCAAGTAACGGCGTTTCGTGAACGAAACTTTTTCCCTCGCCTTACTTTGGAATGTAGGTTAAAGACCAAAAAGGGTTAATTAATGTGTGAAACATTTATGGTAAGTGTGTTAGGCAGTTGGTAAGTCATTCGCGAAGGAATCACTTTAAAACTCGTAAAGGTTAAATTATTAAAAATGGTGGAGCCGAGGGTACCCGAGTGACTTAAGCAAATCGGTGAGCGCAAAACTAGCATTAGAGTCTAAGTTAGTTAAAGCATAGATTTACAAGTGATTTTGGTTTAATTCCAACTTACTTGTTGTTTATAGGTTATCAGACTCGTCCCGAGCCTTTCTCACCCCCAAGTCGCTCAGGCAAGTATTCTATCCGATATACTGTTGTTGTGATGTATACATTTGTATATGCATGATCTTGCGATAAATGCCTATTGGTTATTTAGCAAACTTTTGCGATATATTGTAGCATGTGATATGGTATATATGCATGCCTGTTTCATATTCTTGAAATATATATCTGTTGGTTCATTTGATAATACCTATGCTAGAGGATAGCGGTAACTTGCATATACCCTTAGTATAGGGACCCAAAGGTGAAAATATTTTCAAAAACCGGGAGTCGAGGATCCCGAGTAGATTTTATATATATGGATATGGATATATATATATATATATTTATATATTTATATATATATGGTTATAGTTTTCCAAACTATTAATCGAATAAGGTTTATTCGATAACTTGAAACTTTATTTTACTATTGAATATTATTTCGAATATTATTCGAGGGCTTATGACTCCTTTTATTTATTTATCTGAATATTATTTGAATATTCATTCGAGGACTTATGACTCTTTTATATTATTATGAATATTATTTGAATATTCATTTGAGGATCTATGACTCCGATAATGTGCTGTAATATATTCTTTATTTTATTAAAGAGTAAGGTGTTAATAATCAAACTTATTTTCGATTATTCAAATAAAGATAATACTTTCATATAAGTATATCTTTGGTTATTTAATGTTTATTTCAAGTATAAGTTTTAATACTTCTACTTCAATTATTTTTATAAAGATTATTCTTTATGGGAATATTATTTAAATAATAATATTCAGTCATTTTCTAAATATTCTGGGGACTGATTTACTTCATTAAATCAGCCTTACTCCAAACACTCTTTAAAGTGTTTTCGAGTCTTCAAAATGATTTTTAAAAGTCAGAGCGGATCCCAAAACTCATTTTTTATATTTAAGATCTTCCTTTTTTAAGGGGATTTAAATACTCGCTCAAAACCTGGGGAATCCGGCTCTGTGGTGTATTTTATATTCGCAACGAGGTTGCAGATTTGGTAAATGAATTGATTACTTGCCCAACGTTCGGGAAGTAAGCCCATCTCATTGAGTCGGCATAAGCGACAGGCCGGGGTACGGTCTATTATTGTGTAAGTGGCTGGGTGGCAGTCCATCAACGCGTGAGGGGCCGGGGTACGGTCTAGCGCGAGGTCCTAATGCGGCCAGGGTGATGACCGGTGAGGAATTCATCCATCTACAGTAGAAAAGGTTACTTATTGGTATCTTTGCCTGATCAGCAAGATATCTGGTTTATGCCAAAATTCTTTTCCTTTCCAAAATTCATTGGATGTTTCAAACTCTGTTCATACTTTACATAACAGAGGTTCCAGGAAATGTTTAAAGGGGTATATATATGTGGATATATATATACCGGGACTAAATAAAGTATCTCATAACTTTTCATTCAATAATATTTCAAAGATTGAATCTATTCAAGTCTTAACTTGTGGTCTCATCTATGGGGTGTTTTTCTTAAAACTTATAATACTTCGAACGGTGGCAGTTCAAGTAACTTTATATATGATATAAGTGTGGTGAAGTATTGGTAACTTCATTTCTTGTTTTTACTTATATCTAGTAAGTAATTATCTTGCATATGATAGAGATGCTATTAAGTATCCATTTAGATACTTATATTATTGTTATCACTATATATATTATCTTGCGAGCTGTAAGGCTCACTCTTGCTTTATTTCTTCATCACACAACAACAGTTAGGAGAGATGGCCAGACTCCAGCAGACCCAGCGCAAGCGCGTGGGAAGCGTCCCGCGTCTTCCCGATGATGTTGTAGCTGTTATAGCTGCAGAGGTAGATCCATTGTAGTGTAGACCATCTACTTTTGAGAATCAAATTATGTATAATTATAACTTGTGGCAGATAATGGCAATTAACTGTAAATTATCAAGTAATCGTTTTGGGTTGTAATAATTTTAAAATTGTGGATTCAAAGACTTGTACTTATTTCAATTTCATCTCTGAGACTATAACGGGTTGTGGTGTGTGTTAGTGTGGGGTCACAGTATGAGGTTATTTATTATAAATTAAGTGAAGTGATGTTGTGGAAAGAAAGACCATGACAACCCGGATCCCCGACCCCGGATCTGGGGGTGTTACAATTTTTCTTTGATCATTCACCATCTTTCTTCTTCTTTTATATCCCATTTTCTTATCATCTCTCTTCTTCTCATCCTACTTCTTTTCTTCTACTTTGCTACCAGTTGCTTTAGAAAAATGACTTGGATTTGAACCAGAAGGTTTTTGCTCGTCATGCTTCTGCTCATCATCATCCTCGTCATCTTTTAAGTTAAATTGTGGGTTTGGCAACATGGTATCAGCATTTTAAAGATATCTTCCCAAGATTCTGATCATCTCCTCATCTTCAATTTTCTTGTTCTTCTTGGACTTTAGATCAGTTTCAAGGGTCATTATCAGTCTCAAATTTCCTGTTACACAATTCTTTGGAATTGTGAAGAACTTGCACTTTTTGGTTATTGAACAGATGTAGACCACCCCCTTGTTTGGATAGAGATAGGCTTCAGGAAAAGCAGTTATCTGAGCCTTTTTGAGTTCATTTAGCAGTTGGGTGTCCTATGGAATTACTAAATTGACTCTTTCAATAATTACATCCAGCTTAGATGCTCTCATGGTTTGAAGATTTGAGAGAGACACATGTAGACATTTGTCCAAGCCATAATCATTCACATTTGCAACTATTTTTTTCTCTAAAAAGTTTTCAACTTTGACAATCACAACTCTGATAAAATTGATATTGTTGGCCAAGGCTCTTTTGTAGGTAATGTAGTTATTGTGAAGAGACATCCTTAAAACTGTTAATAGCTCATTGAACTCCTTGTCTTGACAGGGTCCTTCTGCAGCTTTTTGTAGTCTGTCTTTTCCAACATCTTTATATATTTTTGAGCTTGTGAAGAGCTTTGACCAGTTTGAGTTGATTTCAATTTTCTAGCCTCCTTAGTTTTACCAGCTTCCTTTGACTATTGAATCCTAGCTTCTATTTCCCCCTTAGTCTTGTTGGCAGGCAGGAGTAGTGGATTAGGAATTTCTGGCCTCACATCTTCAGGAAGAGCCGGTAAAGGAACATTCAAGGCACCCATGATAGCTCCCTAAAAAACTGAATTCTGCATTGGGAGATGTTTGTGGGAGTCTACCAGGGTCCTGATGTCATTATGTTGACTTTATACCAAGGCTGTTAGTTGAGAGTCTTGAATTGTCAAAGACTCATTTGATGATTGCAAAGTAGAGACTTGAGTTTGAAGAACTTGAATTTGCAAGTTTCTGGATGTGGACATTGGTTGTTGAGAAGCTAAAGAGAGAGAAGTTCCAAATGTAGCTTATACAGCTTCGCTAATTCCTTCCATCAAAAGAGCAAATGGTTCAAATCTAGCCTGATATAGTTGATCCAGTTTGACCCTGATGTCATTATTACTAGTGATTTGCTGTTGGACAACTTCATGCACGGCTATAAATGATTCCCTCAAATTCTTGATGCTCTTGTCCACAGATAAAAAATAAAACTTGATCATTTGATCTGTAAATCTAGAGAATTTTTGCTTGGTGTCCAATTGAGAAGGGATTATCTCATCTAGCTTTTCCTTGACCAGTTTTCTTGTCTTTTCTTGATGATCAATCAGAGTCAGTTTTAGAGCTTTACCAATAAGGTGAAATGCTTTAATTGAGCTTTATAGACATCTGTGACTGCATCATAAACTTCTTGTGGACCGGGTGTTTTGGAATTACTCCCAAGGATGATGATGTACTCTTCTCTAAATCTGGCCAAAACTTCATCCATCTCGAGATTGAATTTTTTATCCAACCAGGCATCACAGTTACCATCCTATTCAGCTTCATTTACAATCTTCGTTTATTTTTCTTGAACATCTATCTGATAGGAAAGTATGATAGCTTGATAATCTTGGTTAGACATATCTGATGTAAGAAGCTGTTGAGAAATTTGGGCAAGTCCAGACAGCTGATCAACCAATAGATCATTCATTGTTGTTGCTTGAGCTTCAGCTTTTTATAGCCACTGAGAGAGCAAATGAGGTTGTGGTTAAGTAGGGTTAGAGGTGGATGGCTGGTCAGTTGGATTTGAAATGGAGGGTAGTGAACCAATATAATCACCATTGACAGATGCCAAAGTTTGACTCACAAGTTGAACTGTGGTTATGATAGTGTGTTATTCTCCACTTGTGGTGGGAACCTCCATTGTAATTGGAGGGGAGTTGACCAGGTTACTATCATGTACCTTGGACTCAAACCCTTGTACTTCTTTCAAAGCACTGTCACTTGAATGTGATGTACTTGCCTCCCCCATAGCAGGATCATTGTCAATTCGACTCTTAGCTTCAATTGTTAAGGCAATTTCAGCTAGGGTTTTGAGGGGAGTTGTCCCTACTAAAGGAACCTCCAATTGAATTGGAGAGGATTTAGATAGCTCCCCCTCAGGAGTAATACCCTCAAACCTATCAATATGTGAAGATTGTTTAGCACATGAAGGTGCTTGAGTAGATACCACAGGGTCTTTAGTAAAAACTGATGAAACCAATGTGTTTGTGTCATCAAGGTCTACTCCAGAGTGTAGCCTCTCACCAACTAAATGTGGTTCCTGGGTGGTGAGCATATTTTCTTGAACCATGTCACTTGATGTTAGCAACACTTGAGAGTTAGATTCAAGTGTTTCATTATATAAAGAAGAAATTTTAGATATTAGATTTGTAATTTCAGGATTGAGTGTTGGCAGCTCCCTCTGAATAGATGAGGGAGCTTCAAAAGGTATGCTCTGTGTGTGTGTGCCATCCTTATTCCTTCTATCATACACTTGAATATGTTCAAGTGTTGGTGCAGACTCTTTACAGGGTACACTAGGGAGAGTGCTCTTTTCAATAGAGACACCCTGTTGAGAGGATGCCCCCAGAGTCTATTTTATGCCCTCTTTTACAACTACATCCTTTTGAGAGGATGCAGAGGTAGCTTGAGTGGTCAGCTCAGTTTGCTTTGCCTTCTTTGGTTTCTTGACCAAGGTTGACTCTGGTTTAATTTGATCCTCACCACTCTCATTTATCACAGTAAAAGGTGTCTGTTTTCTCTTCTTTTTACTCACTTCACCCTTTTGAGAGAATGAAGTGGTTAGTTTCCTAGCTTCTATTGGTAAAGAAAGAGGGGTCTCAGTTTGGGAAGGCCCATGTTGGTGTTCCTGTGTTTGTGCTTCCACAGGTACATGAGCCATAACTATACTAATTGTTACTGTAGACCTCATGTCTGGCATTGGATAAGGGTAAGTCCTGAATCTCTCCAACATAAATAGAGTGATTTTAAGACTTACAGGTACCTTGTTCTTTGTAATGAGTGAGCCAAATAGAACTTTGGACACTTGTTTATAGTTGCCTATTTTAGTTCTATCTATGCCATTAAACATATGAATGTCATATACTTTATGATTTAAAGCAGATATTATAAATCTAGGATAAAAGATTTCCTTACCTCTTGATGTCAAAGGCATTGTGAGCCTAGTACTAAGCTCCTCCATTATCAGGTGGCCTACATTGAGGTGTTTGTTGTGAGCCATAGAGAACACCAGCTTCTGAACAACACTTGAAATATTGTCATACCCTGTCTTCCTACAGGTGAATGCCCTCACAATCGAATCAAAAAGGAAAGACCATTCCCTCCCCAGGTACTTCTTGTTCAGACTAGACAAGTTGATTCTTTCACTGTAGTTTATGAAATCCATGAACTTAGATAGCTCATCTTGTGTTGGAACCTCCACCTAATTGTCATTAGGGATGCCCAAAGCCATATTGACATCATCTTCATAAAACTCCACCTATTGGCCTTGAATGGGGTAGTTAACCACCATGGACATAGCTTGGTTTTCATGCACCACTGTCCTTATCACAGCTGTGTTCCAGAAATCCCTAAGAGCATCCAAGCATATTATTGGAGTTGCAGTTAGAGCACCTGCAAAGTAAGTTTCAGAAATAAACTTTACAAAGCTCTTGAAACTGTTAGGAGCTTGATTTGCATCTGTAAAAGCAAGATAGTCGGTGCCCTCCTTTGGGATGAAAGGTGTAGTTGTGTTTGATGCCATTTGAAGAGTTTGAATTTGAGTGGGTAAGAAAAATTAGAGAGAAAGAGCTTGAAATGAGAGAAAATGGTTTGGATTTTGAAAAATTAGGTCACTTAGAGATTTCGAAGGCGTAAAGAGATGTATGTCAAGATATCTGAGTATTTATAGTAAAAGGTAAATGACCTGTCGAAAACTAAAAATAAATGTTTGGAATTTGCTTAGCAAGAAGTCATATTGAAAGAATAGATACATATCGATATGTTATTTTCCTGACTCGTATCGAGAACTAAAAAATGACTTATCGAGATGTCAACTAAATACCCAGTTTGTCATGAATGGACTGAATTTCTCCAAATTTTTATTTGAACAAATCAAAATAAAATCAGAAGGATTTTATCAAAAGTATTTTACCAAAATAATTTATTAAATTAAATTATCTCAGTTCTGAGTTGTTTATAAATCTAAAATTTATATTTGTTGAGAACTCAGTGAATTATCACTTATCGAGATCTCTACAATGACTTATCGAGAAGTCATAATTAGCTTTTCGAGGAGTTTTTCGAGGAGTTCTTCGAGAAGTCATAAAAATGACTTATCGAGAACTCACTCGAGAAGTCTCAAAATGACTTGTCGAGAAGTCAATTAGACTTATGGAGAACTCAGTTCTCTATATACTTTTGTTATTTTTGATTTTGTCTTGTGGTAATTTCGCATATTAAAAATGTAAATTAAAATTTAGACAGTTTTCTCAGAATTGAAAAATTCTAAGCTAAATTTTTGAATTTTAAAAAATAAATATACAGAGATTTATGAAATATTTATAACTTATATTCCAGTTAATTTCCAATTAAATCAAATTTTGATTTATTAGAAATTAATCCACTGAAAAACATATTTGAGTTCTTGCCTTTAGGATGAAGAATTTAGCATTCCAATTTTACCTATAAGTCTAGTGAAAGTTGCTTCATCCAAAGGTTTAGTAAAAATGTCAGCTAACTGGTTTTCTGTTGGAACAAAAATGAGCTCAATGGTACCATTTGCAGCATGTTCTCTAATAAAAATGATACCTTATATCATTGTATTTTGTTCTAGAATGATTGTCTGAATTAGCCACAATAGATATAGCACTCATATTGTCACACATAATTAGAATTTTATGTAACACTAGGCCATAATCCATTAGCTGATTTCTAATCCAAAGCACTTGAGCACAGCAACTTCCAGCAGCTATGTATTTAGCCTCAGCTGTGGAAGTTGACAAGGATTGTTGTTTCTTGCTATACCAGGATACAAGTCTTTGTCAAAGAAACTGTCAACTTCCATCAGTGCTCTTTCTGTCAACCCTGCATTCATCAAAATTTGCATCTGTGTATCCAACAGCTTCAAAACTTGTTCTCTTAAGATACCATAATCCCAAGTTTGGAGTTCCCTTTAAGTATCTGAAAATTCTCTTCACATCCATCAAATGTGATTCTTTTAGATTGGCTTGAAATCTTGCACACAAACATGTTACAAATATAATGTCTTGTCTACTAGCACTCGGATACAGCAAATATCCAATCATTCCTCTATAACCTGAAATGTCTACACTTTTTCCTTTCTTATCTTCATCCAATTTTGTAGCTGTAGACAAAGGTATAGATGTAGGAGAACAATCAACCATACAAAACTTCTTCAATAGATCTTTAACATACTCGGTTTGGCTGTTGAAGATTTCATCACTTCTTTGACTGACTTGAAGTCCAAGGAAGTAACTTAATTCCCCCATCATACTCATTTCATATTCACTCTGCATGAGTTCTGAGAATCTTTGACATAGTTTTTTATTAGTAGAACTAAAAATGATATCATCCACATAGATCTGAACTAGGATCATATCACCATCATGCTGTTTATAGAAGAGAGTCTTGTCAATTGTACCTCTAGTGAAATCCATGTTTAAGAAACAATTCTGACAGTGTGTTATACCATGCTCTAGGTGCTTGCTTTAATCCATATAGAGCTTTGAGTAGTTTGTATACAAAGTTTAGAAATTCTGGATCTTCAAAGCCAGGAGGCTGTTGCACATAAACTTCTTTTTCCAACTCACCATTCAGGAATGCACTCTTTACATCCATTTGATACACCTTAAAATTTGAGTGTGCAACAAATACAATAAATATCCTTATTGCTTCAAGTCTTGCAACTGGAGCAAAAGTTTCATCATAATCAATTCTTTCCTCCTGTGAGTAGCCTTTTGCAACCAACATTGCTTTGTTTCTAGTGACAATCCATTTTCATCCATTTTGTTCCTGAACATCCACTTTGTTCCAATTACAGTTTTGTTCTTTGGTGCAGGAACCAACTCCCAAACTTTATTTCTTTCAAACTAATTTAGCTCCTCTTGCATAGCAGATATATCCAATCAGGATCAAGTAAAGCTTTCTCAATTTTCTTAGGCTCACTTTGTGAAAGAAATCATGCATGTAGACATTTATTAGCAGTTCTAGTCCTCACTCCAGCATTTGGATCACCAATAATTGCTTCTCTTGTGTGACTCCTATCCCATTTCCTGGTGTGAGTTTGTTTACTTGAATGTTCTGTATTTTTTTCATCATTGGCATGACTTGCAGAACTTTCTCCTCTTTCTCCCCCTGAGTTTGTGCTATCAAATTCAGGATTTTAGGATGAGTTTCCATTCTCATGATTCACTAGTTCAGTTGACTCTCCATCCATTATGTTTCTTGTATTGACTTAAGCTTCATTTACAGAATCACTATCAATGTTGAGATTTTCAAATTTAAGGGCCTGAGTTTCATTTTCATCAAGGTATTCCAAGCCTGGACACTTGTCATCATCAAAAGTCACATATGTGCTTTCCATAATTTTCTTTTGTTCAAGCACATAGACTTTGTAGGAAGTTCTCTCCAATGAATATCCCATAAAAATTATTTCAAAAACCTTAGAGACAAATTTTCCCACATATTCAGAGTTGTTTTTCAAAACATAACACTTGCTTCCAAACACATGAAGATGCTTCACAGTAGGCTTCCTTTTAGATAAGATTGAGTAGGGTGATTTTCCAATATTCTTGTTAATGAGATATATGTTTTGAGTATAGCATGCAGCATTGACAACTTCTTCCCAAAAACTTGTTGGCAGTTTGGCATCCTGCATCATTATAGTAGCAGCCTCTACTAGTGTTCTATTCTTTCTCTCAACTACCCCATTTTGTTGAAATGTTTTAGAAGCTGAGAATTCTTAAACAATACCCTTGTCTTTGCAGAATTCTATTAAAGTTACATTTCTGAATTATGTGCCATTGTCACTCCTCAATCTCTTCACACTATTCTGATCTTCAGCCTGCTTCTCAATCTTCTTAATGTGTTCAATTATGATGTGTGGAGTCTCATCCTTAGAATGCATAAATTCTACCCATGTGTACTTTAAGTAGTCATCCACCATCACAATTGCATATTTCTTCCTTGAAATTGATAAGACATTAACTAGTCCAAAAAATTCCATGTTAATAAGTTGCAAAGGTGCACTTATGGAATTCACAGTTTTACTCTTGTGAATTGAATTCTTCATTTTGCCTTTTTGACAAGCCTCACAAACTTCATTTTGAGCAAACTCCAGATTTGGCATGTCTCTCACTAACTCCTTATTCACCAGGGTGTTGATTGCCTTGTAATTCAGGTGAGAGAGTTTTTTGTGCCACAGATTGCTTTGCTCTACAGATGCCTTGGTATAGAAATAACAAATTCCTTCCTTATTTACTAAGTGTAAATCTGAAACAAACAGGCTACCCTTTCTTACTCCTTTCATAGATACTTCACTGGTCTTTTTGCTAATGATTAAGCATTCTCATTTGTCAAATGTAACATTGAATCCTCGATCTGTGAATTGACTGACACTTAGGAGATTCACTTCCAATCCAGCAACCAGTGCTACATCTTCAATGACAATATTTCCATAAATTAACTTCCCATATCCCATTGTGAAACCTTTGATGTTGTCTCCAAAAGTCACTAATGGGTCAGCCATCTCCTCAAACTGTGATAGCAGGGCCTTATCATATGTTATATATCTTGAGCATCCACTGTCTATGATCCATATAAATTTCTTCATTTTGCCCTGCACACAAAGAGGATAAAGTGTGTTTAGCTACCCAAGCAGTGTTGGGTACTTTATTCTTATTAACATAATTTACAGAATTAGAATGAGTTGATCCAGAAAGAATGGTGTTCATTGATTGATTTGCATGTTCCCTTTTAGCTGCAGACCCAATGTTGACTTCTCAGCTTGTGACGACTTGTCATCACTTTCATGTTGCAAGGAATACAATCAAACTTATCACAGAAGGAATAGGGATCTTCAGTCTTTGTTTCATTATATTTGCATGCTCCCAATCTTGACTCACTAACAGCTTTTTTACAAAGGTGAGTTAGGTGATTTATAGAGCCACATTTCTGACACTGTTTCCTAGGAGCATCTGCTACAAATGCAAAGTTATTGCTCTTGTTTATCCCAATCTTCTCATTTCTGTTTTTCTTCTTCTTTCCTGAATTCTCAGTCTTAACCTCTTTGATTGAATTCTTGGGGGTTTGATCCATCATGAGCTTCTTCTCAGTTTTAAGTGTTGTAATTATTTCTGTGCATTTCTTCTCATTGTCCTCATTATCAAGTTCTTGATTTATCACCAACTCCTCTTCACTGAAATTGACTTTACATGCCTTGAACAAAGGTGAGTCAACCTTTCTTAGCATTTCTGGGACATTTTCATTTATAGTTGCTTTGCCTTTGTCACCTTCATTCTTTTTGTTGTTGTTTAAGGCATCATAGTCAAGGCCAATGGCTATATTAGCACATGGCTTGTTCTTCTCATGGTACTGACCCACAAACCGAGAAAAATTTCCAAATGATTTTAGTTTCACCTCATTCTTCTCTATTTTTTTCCTCAACATAGCTTCTATCTCACTAGCATACTTCAGCTTGTTCTTTAGATAGTCATTTTCCTGCTTGACAGTCTCAAGCTCAACAAGCTGTAGTTCCAAATTTTGCTTCTCAACCTCAAGCTTCTCATTAGATTTTAACAGTGTGACACCCCCAGATCCGGGGTCAGGGATCCGGGTCGTCACGGTCTTTCTTTCCACAATATCACTTCACTTAATTAATAATAAATAACCTTATGTTGTGACCCCACACTAACACACACCACAACCCGTTATAGTCTCAGAGATGAAATTGAAATAAGTACAAGTCCTTGAATCCACAATTTAAAAGCTATTACAACCCAAAATGATTACTTGATAAGTTTACAGTTAATTGTCATTATCTGCCACAAGTTATAATTATACAATATTTGGTTCCCAAAAGTAGAATGCCTGATCTACCAATAGATCTACCTCTACAGCTATAGCAGCTACAACATCAACGGGAAGACGCGGGACGCTTCCCACGTGCTTGCGCTGGGTCTGCTTGAGTCTGGTCATCTTTCCTAACTGTTGTTGTGTGATGAAGAAATGAAGCAAGAGTGAGCATTACAGCTCGCAAGATAATATATAGTGTAAACAATAATGCAAGTATCTAAATGGATAACTTACTAGAATCCTTTATCAAGTGTAAGGTAATTACTTACTGGATATAAGTTTTAAGGAAGATGAAGTTACCAATTACTTCATTATACTTATACCATTTTTAGAAATCTACTTGAACTATTATTGTTCAAAGTATAATAAGTTTCAAAAGGTCGTCCCATAGATGAGATCACAAGTTAAAACTTGAATAGATTCAATCTTTGAAATATTTTTAAAGGAAATGAAGTTACGAGATACTTCATTCAATGGGAACACCATTAAAACTATTTGATCCTGTCAATGCTTCGGCAACCACCCATTCGTAGCCTTTCGATCGAAATGCTACGGGTAGTGTTGCAGAATTATCCAACTGGATGATGAACTCATTACGGGAGTTTTGTCGCGCCAGGAAGACCACTTACGATGATCAGTCGTAGTAGTGCAACCCCACTATTTTCTACATGTAGAGGAGAACCTGTCGAATTTACTTGTCAACCGAACACTGGACTCCTAAGGAATGTACCGTCTTGCGGAACTTCCAGGCCATTGGGCCAATATAATAAAGCTGGGCCGGCGCCACTCGACCACTTATGCCACTCCTAGTTCAGATGAAATCCATGACTCTGAAACGTAAAGCTCGTCCTCACCTTCCCCAAGTAGAAACTTGTTGATACGACTCCACCAAGAAGTCGTATCTAGTTGGAAAGAAAAACTCACCGATATTTCCCAGGTGATGCCTGTCAATGGATTAACTTGTTCCAAGAATTTTACTTCCTGAGTATTGGGTAAGTAATCAAAAACTTTTTTATCAAGACAGCAACCTTGTTGCGAATATAAAACACACCACAGAGCCGGATCCCTCAGGTTTTGAGCGAGTATTTAAATCCCCTTCGAAAGGAGGATCTTAAATATAAAATGAGTTTTGGGATCCGCTCTAACTTTTAAAATCATTTTGAAGACTTGCAAAACATTTTTAAGAATGTTTGCAGTAATGCTGATTTAATAAAATGAATCAGTCCCAATATATTAGAAAATATCTGAATATTATTATTTAAATAATCTTCCCATAAAGAATAATCTTTATAAAATAATTGAAGTAGAAGTTGTAAAACTTATACTTGAAATGAATCTTAAATAACCAAAGATGTACTTATACGAAAGTAATATCTTTATTTGAATAATCAAAAGTAAGTTTGATTATCGACACATTATTCTATAATAAAATAAAGAATAATATTTAGTAAATAATCGAAGTCATAAGTCCTCGAATGAATATTCAAATTAATATACATTAATAAAATAAACGGAGTCATAAGCCCTCGAATGAATATTCAAAATAATATTCAATAATAAAATAAACGGGATCATAAGCCCTCGAATGAATATTCAAGATAATATTCAATAATAAAATAAACAACATAAGCCCTCGAATGAATATTCAAGATAATATTCAATAATAAAATAAACGGGATCATAAGCCCTCGAATGAATATTCAAGATAATATTCATTAATAAAATAAAGTTATCGAATAAACCTTATTCGATTCATAGTTTTGAAAACAATTCATATATATATATATATTATACTCGGGAGCCTCGACTCCCGGTTTTAGAAAAAGTTCACCTTTGGGTCCCCTATACTAAGGGTATATGCAAATTACCGCTTATCTCTAACATAGGTATTATCAACTGAATCAACAGATATATGTATCAAGAATATGAAACAGGCATGCATATATACCATATCACATGCTACAATATATCGCAAGAATTTTCTAAGTAACCATTATGCATCTATCACAAGATAATGCATGTACAAATGTATACATCACAACAACAGTATAACGGATAGAAAACTTGCCTGAGCGACTGGGGGTTATAAATGGCTTGGGACGAGTCTGGTAACCTATAAACAACATATAAGTTGGAATTAAACCAAAGTCACTTATAAATCTATACTTTAACCAATTTGGACTCTAACGCTCGCTTTGCGCTTACTGATTCTCTTAAGTCGCTCGAGTACCCTCGGCTCCACCATTTTTAATAACTTAACCATTACGAGTTTTAAGGAAATTCTTTCGCGAGTGTCTTACCAACTGCCTAACACACTTTACATAAATGTTTCATACTCCAATTAATCCTTTTAGGTCTTTAACCTATGTTTCAAAGTAAGGCGAGGGGTAATGATTCGTTCGCGAAATGTCGTTACTTAAAACGGCCGTTTCTCCTAAACCGTACATCGGAATCAAACGAACTACATATCAAAACGAAGCTCGTAACATGAACTATCTAATCATGGCATTGGTCAAAACCTAGCAGTGAGTTCACGGATCCTAATGTTAAGAACAAAAACAGTCTAAAGTAAATCGGACATTACGACGGCTATGTTTACGCGATTACCCAAATTTAAAACACTCCAATTCAACCCACAATCAATCCACAATCACAACCCAATCAAAACTCCATCCATACTACATCATAACATCCCCAACAACTCAACATTAAGAATTTATACTTATTCTTAAACTTGAACTTAACTACACTTAAGTTCATTAATCAACAATCCAAGAATTACCACTCCAAAACTTCACAAAACTAACTAATCTCTACATTCACAACAAGAAAGCCTCCCATGAATTAAAATCAACAAAACTAAACCTAATTACTCAAATAAATTTAGGATTTGGAGGGGTTATACCTTCCTTGCAGAGTGGAGAATCAAGAGAATGGCTTGGAATCACCCTTAAAGTCCTTATCCAAGCTTAAACTAAACAAAACTTCAAGAACAAAAATTTTAGTTCTTAAAAAACACTATTCACCATCTTCTTCCATGATTTTTAGGAAGATATTGTGAATGATTTAGGAGCTCAAACTTATAGGATATCCATAACTATGCTTAAGGAGTCTTAGATAATTACCTTGTGATTTAACAATGCTTGGAACTTGATTTTCGATTTTCTTGCTTTGAAAAAGAAGAAAAAGCCGAGAGCATGGAAGAAGAAAGGTGAGAAAATGTTGTGTTTTTGGTGAAAATGAATTGTTGGCTTGGTTGGTTGATATTTTGATTTGTTTTGTTTTGTTTTATTACCTTTTTACCATGGTAACTTTTGTGTGGTTCTAATTCAACCAACAACACACTTGCTTGGTCATGCTTATGTCACCATGTGATGTCACCCTCCCTCCTTTGTCCTCTTCTCATTGGTTTGATGACATCATCCCCACTAATCTCTTTGATTAGCTTTTAATTATTTGGCTAATCACCGTTGATTTGTTATACGGTTCGCTTAACTTTCGTTTTCGTTTATCGTTTGAGGGATCATACCCGGGATCTTATTACTTAGGTTCCCTTAACCTTTCTCAATACATTATATTCCTTTTTATGATCCTCTATTAAAATCCTTGAATTTAAATCCATTTTATCATGTTACCTTATACTCAATTCTTTCGATATCTGGTGGATTTTCGGGAAAAATCAAAAGGTTCAAATTTAGATTCTGACGATCTTTACATACACTTATATATCATATAGAGTACCAATAAAATCTCATTCCATAAAAGAACCCCTACATAGTGTGGCATGAACAGTTTTCTTATTCAGCAATATCAGCAAAAACACTATTCATAAGGGTTACAAAAAAGTTCAAAATTTTTGGGGTTATTACAGTCTCCCCTCCTTAAAAGGATTCTGTCCCGGAATCAAATAGAAAACAAATGGGGGTACTTTTCTAGCATTGCGCTCTCTAGTTCCCAAGTTGATTCCTCCATATTATGATTCTGTCATAGCACTCTGACTAGCTTGATCACTTTGTTCCGAAGCACCTGCTCCTTCTTATCCATAATCTTTACTGGTTTCTCCACGTAAGTCAGATCTGGTTGCATATCCACATGCTCGTACTCCACTATATGTCTGGCATCCCGATGATACTTCCTTAGCATTGACACATGGAACACATTATGAACTTGTTGTAGGTTCGGGGGTAAGGCTAGCTCGTAAGCCAACTTCCCAATCCGTCTTAGTATCTCAAAAGGTCCAATGTATCTTGGGCTTAGTTTTCCTTTCTTTCCAAATCTCATTAACCCCTTCCAAGGGGATACTTTTAGTAGTACTAAGTCCCCTACTCCATACTTCTTGTCCTTTCGGGCTAGGTCTGCATATTTCTTATGTCTGTCTTGGGTTGCTACCAGCCGTCCTCTGATGAGATCCACTATGTCTTTGGTCCTTTGGACCACTTCGGGTCCGAGCATCTTCCGCACTCCTACTTCATCCCAGTATAAGGGAGATCGACACCTTCTTCCGTACAGGGCCTCATAAGGCGGCATTCCGATGCTAGCATGAAAGCTATTGTTATAAGAAAATTCGATCAACGGCAAGTGATCATCCCAACTTCCTTTAAAGTCTATTGCACAGACTCTCAACATATCCTCTAGTGTCTGGATGGTCCTTTCACTCTGCCCATCCGTCGGGGGATGGTAAGCGGTACTCATATTTAACTTGGTCCCCGCACATTCTTGAAAGCTCCTTCAAAATCTGGAGTTGAACCTGGGGTCTCGGTCTGAGACAATGGACGCTGGGACTCCATGTCGCGTCACTATTTCCTTAAGGTAAATATCCACCAGTCTATCGACTGTGTATCTCTCATTGATAGGAATGAAATGAGCTGACTTTGTCAGTCGGTCTATAATCACCCATATGGCATCATGGTTGGCTTTCGTCCTTGGTAAGCCGACAACAAAATCCATGGCTATCTGTTCCCATTTCCATTCAGGAATCTCCAGGGGTCGTAAGGGTCCACTGGGTCTCTGGTGCTCTGCCTTTACTCTTTGGCAAGTCAAACATTTGCTTACCCATTCTGCTACGTCCCTCTTCATGTTGGGCCACCAGTAATATTCCTTCAAATCCCTATACATCTTGGTGTTTCCCGGGTGAATGGAATACCTTGAACTATGGCTTTCATCCAAAATCTCATCTTTAAGCTCTTGAACGTTCGGAACCCAAATCCGGTAGGAGTACCTCATTATCCATTTATCATCTTTCTCAGTATGGATCTCTTCTCCAGTCATTGACTCTCTGCCTTCATTCATTATTTTCTCTTGGCACAATCTGATCTTTTCCAATAACTCTGGCTGCATTGAGATCTCAAATAGCTTTTCAGTTCCGGTTCCGGTTACCTTTACTTCTATTTCCATCCTCTCGAAATCCTTTATCAATTCTTCTGAAGTCATTATCATTCTGAGTCTTTCCTTTCTACTAAGGGCATCAGCCACCACATTGGCTTTCCCCGGATGATAGAGAATCTCACAATCATAGTCCTTGATTAGCTCTAACCATCTCCTCTGGCGCATGTTGAGCTCTTTCTGCGTAAATATGTACTTGAGGCTCTTATGGTCTGTGAAAATCTCGCACTTCTCTCCATACAAGTAGTGCCTCCAAATTTTTAGGGCAAAAACTATTGCTGCGAGCTCAAGGTCATGAGTAGGATATCTAATCTCGTATTCCTTCAGTTGTCTCGACGCATACGCAATCACTTTACCGTGCTGCATAAGCACACACCCTAATCCTTTGTGCGACGCGTCACTATATATCAAAAAATCTCCTTTTCCGTCTGGCAATGCCAACACCGGGGCCGTTACCAACCTTTTCTTTAATTCCTGAAAACTGTTCTCGCATTTCTCCGTCCATTCAAACTTCTATGTCTTACGAGTAAGTCGTGTCAAAGGGGCTGCGATCTTCGCAAAGTCCTGTACAAATCTACGATAGTAGCCGGCCAATCCTATGAAACTCCTTACCTCTGTGGGTGTGGTTGGCCTTTCCTAACTTGAGACCGCCTCTATCTTGGAGGGGTCGACCAATACTCCTTCTTTATTGATCACATGTCCTAAAAACTGTACTTCATTCCGCCAGAAGTCACACTTCGAGAATTTGGCATATAACTGTTCCTCTCTGAGTATTCCTAGAGCTATCCTCAAATGCTCTGAATGTTCTGCCTCAGTCCTTGAGTAGATTAAAATATCATCGATAAAAACTATCACACACTTGTCCAAGTACTTCTTAAATACTCTGTTCATTAAATCCATGAAAGCCGTTGGGGCGTTGGTTAATCCAAAGGACATTACCAAGAACTCATAGTGCCCATACCTGGTACGGAACGTTGTCTTGGGAATATCTTCGGGTTTAATCTTAAGTTGGTGATATCCAGTTCTCAGGTCAATCTTGGAAAAATAAACAGCATCCTTTAGCTGGTCGAACAGATCGTCTATTCTAGGTAACGGGTACCTGTTCTTTATGGTTAGCTTGTTCAACTCTCGATAGTCGATGCACAGCCTCATGCTCTCATCCTTATTCTTAACAAATAACACTAGTGCTCCCCATAAAGACACACTGGGTCTTATCATACATTTATCCAAAAGTTCCTGCAATTGGGTAGCTAATTCCTTCATTTCTAATGGGGCTAACCGGTAAGGTGCTTTTGAAACTGGCGCCGTCCCGGGGGCCAACTCAATAGCAAATTCAATCACTCTATCGGGTGGTAATCCCGGAAGGTCTTGTGGGAATACGTCTTCAAATTCGTTGACTACCGGAATATCTTGTAAGTTGGGCACCTCCTTCTGCGTGTCCACCACATAGGCTAGATAAGCCTCATTTCCTTTTCGTAACATCCTTCTGGCCTGGGCCATAGTCAAAAATTTATGCGTCTGCCTCTTTCCTCTAAATATGACTTCTTTCTTTCCTGGGATATTTAACTTAACTTTCTTCCCCTTACAGTCTATCTGAGCATCATTGCTAGATAGCCAGTCCATTCCCAAAATTACATCAAACTCCCCTAATTTAAAAGGAATCAGATCAACACTAAAAGATTGTTCCCCTATGCCTAACTCACAGGCGGGGTGAATCTGGTTAACAGGAATAATTTCATGATTGTCTATTTCTACTTGTAAGGGTTCTATCAAGGGTTCAGCCTTAAGTCTTAATTTACGTGCAAGGTCCTTTGATATAAAAGATTTAGTTGCTCCCGAATCAAATAAAATGTTTGCACTGACTGAATTTAGAGAAAGGGTACCTGCTATCACATCTGAGTCTTTCATAGCATCCTGGACTGTCATGTTGAAAGTCCTCGCAGTAGGTGGCTTATTGGAGGCAGCCCTGCTGGCTCCTGAAGCTGCTGGTTTGTTCATTGGGCATTCCTTCTTCCAATGACCCGGGCGTCCACACTGATGACAAGTGGTGGTTGGAATGATGGCAGGGGCTGACGAAGGGCATTTGTGGGAATAGTGGCCCACTTGCCCACACTTAAAGCAGGTTACTGGCTTTCCCTTACATTCCCCAGAATGCATCCTTCCACAAGTGTTACAGGTTGGCAATGGGGGTCGAGACTGGTTGGAATAGGACATTCTTGACTTCTGGCCGCTCTGGCTCACATTCACACTCATTGGCCACTTAAACCCAGTGTTCTTTCCCGGTAGGGACACTGCTCCTCGATTAAATCTAGTTGGGAAGCTCCTTCCTGCGGAACCTCCACCCATGCTCATGCTTTTCCTCTTTATTCCCTTCTTCTCTCTTTCCTTCTGCATTTGTTCACTTCCGGCTTCTACAATTGTTGCCTTTTACACCAGAGTGGCATAATCCGTAAGCTCAAGGATTGCCACCCTATTCTAAATCCACGGTTTCAGTCCCTGCTGAAACCTCCTAGCTTTCTTTTCCTCGATGCTCACAAATTCCGGCACAAACCTTGATAACTCAGTAAATTTCGCTTCGTACTCTGCTACAGATAAGTTATTCTGCTTTAGCTCCAAGAACTTGAGCTTCATCTGGTTTTCCATAAACCTCGGGAAATATTTTTCCCAGAAATAATTGACTGAATCTCTCCCAGGTTATAATAGCATCTGTCTCCATGTTTTTCTTGGCCTCCCACCAGTAGTTAGCCTCTCCTTTCAGAAGGTAGGTAGCAAATACAGTCTTCTGTGCCTCATCGATACTCAGAATCTCAAAGGATTTCTCCATTTCCTTTAACCATGCCCTTGCCTCAACTGGGTCGGCTGATCCGTGGAACTCAGGGGGCTTAAGGGACTTAAAAGCCCTGAAAGAGTTTGCCACAACATTGTTATTTCCTTGAGGGGGTGGGTTGGGTTGACGTTCCAAATTCTGCCTTAGTAGTTGCATGAACTGGCCCGTGGGATCCATGCCTGGGTTTGGTATTGGTTGCTCAACCTCAGTTTCTCCTTCCTCAGCCTCTATCTCAAATCCCTCAACATCATATGTTTCCTCCTCCTCTTCATACAGGGACTCATCTTGTTCAACATAATCCTCGTCTTCCTCTTCACTGTGTTCCTGGTTCCTATCGTCCTGGTTATGGCTTCCCTGGTCCTCAGATCCAGGGTTCGCCCTAGTTCCAATCTTTCTTGGCGGCATGATACTGATAATAAAAAAAATTATTGGGAAAAATCAACGTTAGGTCACAATCATACTCAACATTGTGCCTTGTACAGCTCTATAATGGGGAGAATGTATCTCGCAATTCTATTATTTTATGACAGTTCTAATAAGAAGTGCAGTAATAATAATGATAAAAACAGTGATCTCGTCACTAAGGAACTGAACCGAAAGGAAACAAATATATACATAATGCGAGAAATACATAGTTTGATCTGGTCAAAAGTACAACAGTGCTACAACCATCTGTCCCAAAAGTGATACACAAGAGTCTATCTGTCTAGTCAGAAAAAGGGATGCTATATACAAGTCAACTATCCCGGAAAATTGGCTCTTACTAAGGCCTCGACTAACTAGACAACTAGACTATCCCATCGTCAGTCCTGAATCACACACCGGAGCGGGTCAGCTCCCATACCCTTTCCATCGCTCGACGGAAGATATAGTCGGCCTGCCGCCTAGAGATCCTACCATGCCTGTCCCCCTGGAGCGATCTGAGTCTCGCTCGGGACATGAGCTCTATCCCCGTCAGCTCCCTCCTCAAGGATCGGGGTATAGCAACCCTAGTCTCATAAGCTCGGGTACGCCTACCCGCCCTCTCTGCATCCAACTCCCTCCTGGCCTCATCCAGCCGGGCCTCAGCAACAGCCACTCGGGTCCTCAGTACATCCTGAACATAGTCGTGGGCTAACAAAGACTGCCTATGGGCAGGGTCGAGAGGTGGTGGATCCGGAGCCGCTGGGGGTGCCTCCTCGGTCTGCCTAGGCTCGGGAGTATGGGTCTCTGAGCTGTCATCATAGGGGCTCCAGGATAGTGGTGGAGGGGTAAGAGCTCAGACCACCGGGAGTGTGGGTAAAGGGGTACTAGTGTACACTACCATAGCTCCGACACGCTCCTCAGCCACTGGGACCTCATCCGGGTCCTCCTTATCTGAAATAGCAACAACCTCTGCCTCTGAGTCCTCTGAGGGGTCCTCCTCATCCCCCTCCATCTCAGGCTCCTCCTGATCCCCGACATCTAGCAGTACCTCATCATGCTCACGCTCGAACATCTCAGGGTCCTCTATCTCATGCGCCGACACATTAAATGAGCTAAGTTACTATCATGATACTTATAAGGGTTCCTGTAAGGGTTTCAACTGTCAGCGCTACTTTAAGTAGTCCGACCTTGAACTTGGCAAGAGTTCTTATTATCTTTGTGAGTTTATTATTACATCGTCGCATCATCTCTGAGGTTTATAACGCTTAGCTTTGATACCATTTCTGTGACACCCCACAATCCGGGGTCAGGGATCCGGGTCGTCACGGTCTTTCTTTCCACAATATCACTTCACTTAATTAATAATAAATAACCTTATGCTGTGACCCCACACTAACACACACCACAACCCGTTATAGTCTCAGAGATGAAATTGAAATAAGTACAAGTCCTTGAATCCACAATTTAAAAGTTATTACAACCCAAAATGATTACTTGATAAGTTTACAGTTAATTGCCATTATCTACCACAAGTTATAATTATACAATATTTGGTTCCCAAAAGTAGAATGCCTGATCTACCAATAGATCTACCTCTGCAACTATAGCAGCTACAACATCAACGGGAAGACGCGGGACGCTTCCCACGCACTTGCGCTGGGTCTGCTTGAGTCTGGCCATCTTTCCTAACTGTTGTTGTGTGATGAAGAAATGAAGCAAGAGTGAGCATTACAGCTCGCAAGATAATATATAGTGTAAACAATAATGCAAGTATCTAAATGGATAACTTACTAGAATCCTTTATCAAGTGTAAGGTAATTACTTACTGGATATAAGTTTTAAGGAAGATGAAGTTACCAATTACTTCATTATACTTATACCATTTTTAGAAATCTACTTGAACTATTAATGTTCAAAGTATAATATGTTTCAAAAGGTCATCCCATAGATGAGACCACAAGTTAAAACTTGAATAGATTCAATCTTTGAAATATTTTTAAAGGAAATGAAGTTACGAGATACTTCATTCAATAGGAACACCATTAAAACTATTTGATCCTGTCAATGATTCGGCAACCACCCATTCGTAGCCTTTCGATCGAAATGCTACGGGTAGTGTTGCAGAATTATCCAACTGGATGATGAACTCATTACGGGAGTTTTGTCGCGCCAGGAAGACCACTTACGATGATCAGTCGTAGTAGTGCAACCCCACCATTTTCTACATGTAGAGGAGAACCTGTCGGATTTACTTGTCAACCGAACACTGGACTCCTAAGGAATGTACCGTCTTGCGGAACTTCCAGGCCATTGGGCCAATATAATAAGGCTGGGCCGGCGCCACTCGACCACTTACGCCACTCCTAGTTCAGATGAAATCCATGACTCTGAAACGTAAAGCTCGTCCTCACCTTCCCCAAGTAGAAACTTGTTGATACGACTCCACCAATAAGTCGTATCTAGTTGGAAAGGAAATCTCACCAATATTTCCCAGGCGATGCCTGTTAATGGATTAACTTGTTCCAAGAATTTTACTTCCCGAGTATTGGGTAAGTAATCAAAAACTCTTCTATCAAGACAGCAACCTTGTTGCGAATATAAAACACACCACAGAGCCGGATCCCTCAGGTTTTGAGCGAGTATTTAAATCCCCTTCGAAAGGAGGATCTTAAATATAAAATGAGTTTTGGGATCCGCTCTAACTTTTAAAATCATTTTGAAGACTCGCAAAATATTTTTAAGAATGTTTGGAGTAATGCTGATTTAATAAAATAAATCAGTCCCAATATATTAGAAAATATCTGAATATTATTATTTAAATAATCTTCCCATAAATAATAATCTTTATAAAATAATTGAAGTAGAAGTTGTAAAACTTATACTTGAAATGAATCTTAAATAACCAAAGATGTACTTATACGAAAGTAATATCTTTATTTGAATAATCAAAAGTAAGTTTGATTATCGACACATTATTCTATAATAAAATAAAGAGTATTATTTAGTAAATAACCGGAGTCATAAGTCCTCGAATGAATATTCAAATTAATATCCATTAATAAAATAAACGGAGTCATAAGCGCTCGAATAAATATTCAAAATAATATTCAATAACAAAATAAACGGGATCATAAGCCCTCGAATGAATATTCAAGATAATATTCAATAATAAAATAAACATCATAAGCCCTCGAATGAATATTCAAGATAATATTCAATAATAAAATAAACGGGATCATAAGCCCTCGAATGAATATTCAAGATAATATTCATTAATAAAATAAAGTTATCGAATAAACCTTATTCGATTCATAGTTTTGAAAACTATTCATATATATATATATATATATATATATATATATATATATTATACTCGGGAGCCTCGACTCCCGGTTTTAGAAAAAGTTCACCTTTGGGTCCCCTATACTAAGGGTATATGCAAATTACCGCTTATCTCTAGCATAGGCATTATCAACTGAATCAACAGATATATGTATCAAGAATACGAAACAGGCATGCATATATACCATATCACATGCTACAATATATCACAAGAATTTTCTAAGTAACCATTATGCATCTATCACAAGATAATGCATGTACAAATGTATACATCACAACAACAGTATAATGGATAGAAAACTTGCCTGAGCGACTAGGGGTTATAAATGGCTTGGGACGAGTCTGGTAACCTATAAACAACATATAAGTTGGAATTAAACCAAATTCACTTATAAATCTATACTTTAACCAATTTAGACTTTAACGCTCACTTTGCGCTTACTGATTCTCTTAAGTCGCTCGAGTACCCTCGACTCCACCATTTTTAATAAATTAACCATTACGAGTTTTAAGGCGATTCTTTCGCAAGTGTCTTACCAACTTCCTAACACACTTTACATAAATGTTTCATACTCCAATTAGTCCTTTTAGGTCTTTAACCTATGTTTCAAAGTAAGGCGAGGGGTAATGATTCGTTCGCGAAATGTCGTTACTTAAAACGGTCGTTTCTCCTAAACCGTACATCGGAATCAAATGAACTACATATCAAAACGAAGCTCGTAACATGAACTATATAATCATGGAAATGGTCAAAACCTAGCAGTGAGTTCACGGGTTCTAATTTTAAGAACAAAAACAGTCTAAAGTAAATCGGACATTACGACGACTATATTTACGCGATTACCCAAATTTAAAACACTCCAATTCAACCCACAATCAATCTACAATCACAACCCAATCAAAACTCCATCCATATTACATCATAACAGCCCCAACAACTCAACATTAACAATTTATACTTATTCTTAAACTTGAACTTAACTACACTTAAGTTCATTAATCAACAATCCAAGAATTACCACTCCAAAACTTCACAAAACTAACTAATCTCTACATTCACAACAAGCAAGCCTCCATGAATTAAAATCAACAAAAATAAACCTAATTACTCAAATAAAGTTAGGGTTTGGAGGGGTTATACCTTCCTTGGAGAGTGGAGAATCAAGAGAATGGCTTGGAATCACCCTTAAAGTCCTTATCCAAGCTTAAACTAAACAAAACTTCAAGAACAAAAATTTTAGTTCTTGAAAAACACTATTCACCATCTTCTTCCATGATTTTTAGGAAGAGATTGTGAATGATTTAGGAGCTCAAACTTATAGGATATCCATAACTATGCATAAGGAGTCTTAGATAATTACCTTGTGATTTAACAATGCTTGGAACTTGATTTTTGATTTTCTTGCTTTGAAAAAGAAGAAAAAGCCGAGAGCATGGAAGAAGAAAGGTGAGAAAATGTTGTGTTTTTGGTGAAAATGAATTGTTGGCTTGGTTGGTTGATTTTTTGATTTGTTTTGTTTTGTTTTATTACCTTTTTACCATGGTAACTTTTGTGTGGTTCTAATTCAACCAACAACACACTTGCTTGGTCATGCCACCATGTGATGTCACCCTCCCTCCTTTGTCATCTTCTCATTGGTTTGATGACATCATCCCCACTAATCTCTTTGATTAGCTTTTAATTATTTGGTTAATGACCGCTGATCTGTTATAGGGTTCGCTTAATTTTCATTTTCGTTTATCGTTTGAGGGATCATACCCGGGATCTTATTACTTAGGTTCCCTTAACCTTTCTCAATACATTTTATTCCTTTTTATGATCCTCTATTAAAATCCTTGAATTTAAATCCTTTTTATCCTATTACCTTATACTCAATTCTTTCGATATCTGGTGGATTTTCGGGAAAAATCAAAAGGTTCAAATTTGGATTCTGACGATCTTTACATACACTTATATATCATATAGAGTACCAATAAAATCTCATAATATCCATAAAAGAACCCCTACATAGTGTGGCATGAACAGTTTTCTTATTCAGCAATATCAGCAAAAACACTATTCATAAGGGTTACAAAAAAGTTCAAAATTTTGGGGTTATTACAGACAGCCTACTAACCTCCTCCATAGCTGCCACCATGCTAGTGTGGATGTGGAACATCTCTATGATCATCTTTTCAACAGTCTCTTTATATTGACTTGTATTTAAATCAATAGTAGTAAGAGCTGGTACCTCTGTTTTTGATGAGGATGATTCTCCTTGCTCCACGGCCATGAGTGCATAATTTCCAACCTCCTCATCTTCATCATTATCAAAAACATCCCAACTTTTTCCTTCTGCAATGTAAGCTTTACCCTGTTGCTTCATCAAGAGAGCTTCATGCTTTACCTCCAACTCAAGATACGCTTTATCTTTCTTCACCTTTTTAGGCTTCCTGCATTCAGTAGCAAAATGACATAATTCATCACAATTGAAGCACCTTATTTTTAATATGTCAATAGATCCAGTCTTGTAACCACTTTTGCCACTAGGAGTGTACTGTCCCTTTCATTTCCAGTTGTTGTCCTTATTAAATGTTTGTCGTTTACTCTTGAAGAACTTTGGCTTTTTTGTCCTAATATTGTAGAATTTCCTAGCTAGATAAGCCAAGGATTGATCTAACTCATCTAGTCGATCCAGTGTATAGAACTCATCTTCTTCAAGTTCCAAGATGACTTGCTTCATTGGTTCCCTGTTCTTTTACCCAATGGTTGAGAAAGCTGGAGTCTGGATCTCTAATTCATCATTAGATAAATTGTTGTCATTAACAACTAGTGCACTTTTTCCACCAATAATGTGCCTTTGAACAGTTCTTAAGGATTTTCTTTGAATCGTTTTCAGTTCATATATTTTCAAAATCCCATATAACACCTCCAGTGTCATCCTGTTAAAGTCTCTTCCTTCTCTTATGGCTTATATTTTTTATTCAAGATGCTTAATAAGAGTGAGCAAAAATTTTAAGTTAACCTCCTCAGCTTCATAGTACTTGTCATGACTTATTGAATCTTTCAAACACATCAGTAATACTCTCCTTTGGTTTTTCCATAAAACCCTCATACTGAGACACCAGTATTCTTCTTTGGTTTGACCTAACTTCCTCTGTACCTTCACACAGTATCTCAATCTTCTCCCATATTTTCTTGGTTGTGTCATAGTTGACAATATTGTTGTACATTACAGTGTGAAGTGACTCTATCAGAATTAGGTATAGCCCAGTGTCAAGAGAGACCTTTTCTTTATCAATGTCTGTGTATTTTGAAGGATCTTTAGGGCCATAATAAGCTGGGATGACCATGTCTCCATCTGTAGACTCTTCAATCCTTTCCATGGGAATGAAAGGTCCATTCTTCAAAATCTGGATGTACAAGGGGTAGGCCATCCTTAGAAACAGCATCATCTTCTTCTTCCATAATGTGTAGTTAGTCTTATCAAAGACTGGTATCTTTATACTACTTATCATTTGTGTATTCATTTTTCAAAGATCTTAATCTGTTTGCTTTCAGATTTTGCTCTGATACCACTTGTTAGATATTGAATACAACACAGGGGGAGAATGTGTTTTAGATATTTTTAGACTTTTTCAAACTTCTATAGACGATGAACAAAGAAGATTAATTTGTAGAGATATTGTGTTTAACAGAATTAATAAAGCATGCACAATAAACACAGTATTTTCAAAACTCACTTAACTTTGTATTAAAATTAAGCATATCTTGCTACAAATTTCTGGGTTCTTTTTAAGTAAAGAACTCAGCTTATATCTTGAGAGAGTAAAAAAAAATCTAAATCTGTTTGTTACAACTTAAAAGCAAAGGACCAGTGTTTACTTTATAGACTAGTAAACACGGGTTTACACAACATGCAATATGATGTACTAAACCCTACTTTAAGTTATCTCTAAAGCTTTCCATTTCTAGCTTAGTGAATATTTGCAAATCATGTAGGTCTGTGAATTTCCTTTGTCAGTTAATCTTGGCCCTTGATCTTGCACTTTTCAAGCTGGTTTTGTAGACTTTTCAATCTAAGTGATTAGATTATTTGTTGATTGATAATCTTGAATCTTTAACTTGTCTACATTCTGTACTTGAGGTTCATATCGAGATCTCCAGTTTGTTGCATAGAGAACTGACATTTGGATAAGTATAATGGCTTATTGAGATCTCTTAGTTCTCTATAAGTATCTTTGACCTGTCGAGGTCTCTGAGTTCTCTATAAGTAAATTTGGCATGTCGAGGTCTCTGAGTTCTCTATAAGTGTATTTCACTTATCGAGATCTTTGAGTTCTCTATAAGTGAACTTGACTTATCGAGGTCTCTATATCTCTGCATGTAGAGATGGCTTGTTGATATCTCTGAGATCTCTGTATGAATTTTGACTTGTCGATATCTCTGAGATCTCTAATGAGAAATTGATTTGTCGATATCTCCAATCTTGATATCTTCATTTTGACTTGTCGATATCTTTGAGTTCTCTATATGTAGAAATAACATGTCGATATCTCCAATCTTCATATCTTTATTTGACTTGTCAACATCTCTGAGACTTCTCTGTAACCCATTTTGGACTTCTCGATAAGTCATTCTGGAGTTCTCGAATGACTTCTCTATATGACTTGATCTGTGACTTGTAGATATCTTTGACTTAGAACATTTTTCCTAAAATAGATTTATTTAACTCCAAGCTTCTTCAAATTTTCTCTGAGGCATGATCTTGTTGATCTTCTTCCAGAGTTTATTCTTATGCCTGAGACTATTCATAGAAAAATACTCCAGTCTGATCTTTAATATTTTTATAGACTCAATTAATACAATACAAAATACAGATTTAGACTATCATACAACTAAATATTAGGATTATTAATATGACTTAGTCTTATTATGATACAGGCATGTCTTGTGTAACAGAAAGTTTCACTCTTTTGCTTCGCAGATGCATGTAAAACTTGATAATTGAAGTGTAGCTCTCATTATATTGTTCTTATTTTTGGATTTTATTTAGATGAAACTGGATTTGATTACTATTTTTTGTTTGGGTGTATTTGATTTTGGGGGGTTTTGGTTAAATATCTCGAGTTTGGTTTGTGGAAATCTGGTTTTTTGCTTGTTGTTGTTCAAGTTCTTGTTGGAGTATCTATGTATAGGTTGTATAACATATTTTGGTTGATTTGATTTTGTTTTTGGTATTTTTGATTGGGTATGATATGTTTTGTTTTTCGTTTGTATCCGAAATATGGCATAAACTACGGGTAGGTTTATGTTTGGTATGAGGTGGAAATAATTTGCTAACATTAGAACTCATCCTGAGCGCCTTGATTATATAGGTTCACCTGAATTCTCTTTTAGTAATTCCTCTATTGAACTTGAGAATATGCATCCCCGTACCCAGATACATGCAGTTACTTATTCCCCAATATTCTTGGTGAATTCCAGACAGACTTCGGCTCGGGGTGATGAATATTGGGCAGATCTTGACCATTAATCTGTTCAATCTTGAGAGAATTCTCCTCCTTTGGATTATTATTTTCGAGAACTTTCTCGTGTCTATCAGATTATGGGTAGGGAGCATTATAACTAGGCCAGTGTGGATTCCCATTTCTTTAATGCCTCGGGGACGGGATATGGTTGTGTTTCGGTTCATCCGGATCTGTCTAGGTACACCGATAAGAAGGTAGACGATGTGATAAAAGCTGTTTTTCACTTCGGGGATGGGTTAGAGTGGAGATGGTATGAGCTTCACAAACATGTCTATCATAGACCGGTGGGCGGTTACATCAGGATCCCTTTTGAGCATCTATGTAGCATGAGGTCCAATTTACACCAGTTTACGAACTCCCAGGGATGGTTACGGTGTCCCATTCACTCAACTAGCCCAAATTCCATGAAATGGATTTCATGGTTTTTAGTTTGTTGTCATGTGAAAGAGTATTTTCGGACCTTCAAACTTTATCACCACCTATTCAAAATTAGAAAGTCAACAAGCTTTCCCCTTTATGAGTTTACGTTTAACATGAACGAGTGTGGGTTTCCTGCTGATGCTAAAACGTCCCCGGTTATGATGATGAACTCTCTCCGTGGGTGGCATCAAGAATTTATCTTTGTCCCGGGTAGAGATTTGGAGTTTATGCCATTATATAAGGATGCACTTAAAACAGACAGGTTCTCTACCCAGTGGATCGGGGTGATGCTCTTGCTTAGATGTATGACTTCTGCGGGGCCCTCGGCCAGCAATGGACCCGATATAATTTTTTGTGCAATACCACTTTATACAATGTAGGTTGTAAGATTTACAACTTGAAGAACTTTGCTATTTTTTACTTGCATCCTTTTTTCTTATTAAACTTATCTGAACTTCCTGTTGACTTGTCATATAATTATGCAGGTATTCTCGTATTGAATCCATTTTATCAAGAAATGTCGAACCAATTCAAGGACTTGGATGGGAGATTCAAGAAGATCATAGGACACAACAAATCAATTCAAAGAAGAGTAATAAGAGGACGGAGACCGGAATGGGTTCAAATATCAGAGATACGGGTTCATCTGGCTTCGTAGCTATGTCAGTGCGGCATGCTCTGGCCGCTGATACTTCTATTTTAATCCTTCCCGGAATGTTGTTATTGAAGTTACTGTTGAGGATGATATTGGGTTGAATATCCAAAAGAGGAAGGTTCTTGATGACGGGAGTGGTTCCGGAGCTCTTGTGAATAATAGGCCGGCTGTGGATTTCGTGGTTGATGAGAGCAGATTTCTCGTGGAAATGGATGCTCTGAAGAATTTGTTGGCTAAGCTTACTATCTATGATCGTCACACAGAGATGTTTGACAATTATGCTTCTCCGGAAGATTTTGAACAGTATTCAAGAGAGGATCTCGATACATTTTTTGATGGGTTGCTACAAGATGTTTCTATGGTAAGTATTAAATATGTCTGCTTCTTTTTGGTGCATTTGTTCTTGTGTTTATTTCATGTTTTTTGTTCCAGGAAAATATGGGGATATTGGGTTGTGCTACTATTCTGATAAACTATAAGGAGAGATGCGATGCTACAAGGGATGCTGCGAAGAATTTGAAGAAGCTGCAGGCTGACTTTAAAGCTCTTCGGGAGGCTAAGGAGAAGGAAAATGGGGAGCATAAGAGAGTTTATGAAGAGGTAAAGAAATCTCGAGATGAGGCTGTTCGGCAGCTGGGTGCTCTTTATGAGGAAAATTTGAATCTGAAGAAGGAGCTTAAATCTCAACCCCGAGAAGTGGATGTTCTCAATGCCTTCCGAGGTACATGTGCTTATTATGAGATGCTCAATAATAAGATCTTTCAAAAGGTGACCATGTGTTGGAAAATAGCTTCTACCTATCTCGCAGAGAATCTGGGAGGGGATATGAACGGGTTCATTGAGCTTTACTTGGCTGAAGAGTTGCACCTTGAAAATGCTAAGAATGCTAATAAAGAAGCTCTCATGCCTTCCAGTTCCAGGAACAATCCGCCAACTTCTCCTAAATAATTACACGAAAAGAATCCACCCCCCACTGATCCTTAAAGAAAGTCTTTATTTTGCCTTAATGCTCTGTTTTATGTTTTATCGTTCCTTGATAAGGGTTTTCCTTTTTGAATAATGTTTTATTACATTTTGTATTTTGGATTGATGTAAATTTTTGGACTAGGGGCATTCTTTCCCTGGGTGGTTTATGATATTTTAGCACTTCTTGTCTTTTTGCAGTTATAGCTGCTTAATTGGCTATGTTTTGCCTTATTGTTCTTCTAGATTGTGTTAAAATCATCCTCGGGATGGGGTTTAAACTTAAAAAGACAAAACTTTTCTAAGTATACATGGGTTGTGTTTAATTGTCCCCGGGGTAAGGGTTAAAACTTTTAAAACACGAAAATTTCTAAGTACACATGGTTAGTGTTTTATTGGCCCCGTGATGGGGGTTTAAAATTTGAAAACAAGAAAAAAATTTAAGTACACATGGCTTTTGGTATATCGTCCCCGGTATGGGGTTTAAAAATTGAAAACATGAAAATTTTCTAAGTACACATGGCTTATGTTTATCGTCCCCGGGATGGGGTTTAAAACTTGAAAACATGAAAATTTTCTAAGTACATATGGCTTATGTTTAATCGTTCCCGGGATAGGGGTCAAACTTTACAATGAGAAAATTTTCCAAGTACACATGAATTATGTTTAATCATCCTCGGGATGGGGGTTAAAATTTACAATGAGTACATTTTCTAAGTACACATGTGGTTATGTTTAATAAACATAAAGAAACGAGTATGCATATGAATCTTATTGAATTAAAATAGAGCATTTCGTTACAATAAATTTCAATATTAGTTACATTTCGGAGCATAATTTTAAAATAGGAACATAATACTGCTTTAAAGTTCTTATTTGTTATATCGATGGCTCCGAGATGTGGCATCTTTGTTTACTAGTAGTATTTCCTTAGTCAAGCCCCATGCCAGGTGTTCGGGATTTCAATGTCATTTAGATATCTGAGCTTGTAGGTTCCCGGGCATATCACTTCTTTGATTTTATACGGTCCTTCTCAGTTAGGCTATAGTTTGCCTTGGTTTTTTGGGTCTGAAGCTTCAGTGTCCCGGAAAACTAAATCTCCAACTTCATACTATCTCATTTTAGCCTTCTTCCTAAAATAAAGTTTGGTTTTTCTTTATATTTTTCCATTTTTTGGACAGCCCGGTCTCTAACTTCATCGAGTAGTTTGAGGTTCATCTTGAGGCCTTCTATGTTGGAAACTTTATCAAAATAAATTACTCTATGAGATGGTGATCCGGTTTCCACTGGGATCTACCGTAGGCCAATTTTGAAGGGAATTTCTCTGGTGCATGTCCTTGGAGAGGTTCTGTATGACCACAAGACCTTGGGTATTTCATCTGGCCAACTCTTTTTGAATTCTTTCAGCCTTTTTTCAAGTCCCCAAATGACTCTTCTATTTGTTACTTCCACTTGTCTGTTTCCTTGGGGGTGTGCTACTGAGGATCTTTTGTGCCTTATCCCGAGCTCTTTGAGGTACGCTTCAAAGTCTGAGCCTATGAATTAGGGTCCGTTATTTGAGACTAAGACCACTGGAATCCAAAATCTTATGACGATGGAGCCCATAAATGTTGGAACAACGTGATCTCGGCCCTGCTTTTTATGATATGAATTTAATGAGTGCGAACAGAACATTAACCTTAATCAGTACGGCGCAAGCGATTCAAATCCACGTCTTCTACTCTATTCCCTGATTCTCCTTACACAAAGTGGGGGCTTCGATCTCCCAAGGTGTACCTCTCCTTAAAGCTCCGAAAATCCAAAACCCTAGCTAGCTCCTTGAGAAAAATGGCTGCCTCTCTCAAACCCTAGGATCTTATTTCGTTTTTGTGTTCTCGTGTTCTCACATTCATGTGCGTCTAGCTTCAGAAGAATTAGAATATTTATAGGCTACAGTAGGGATCATGGACAATTAGGTCGGGCCTCCCAATGACATTCTGGACCATGCCCAATGTCATTAAATATTAATTCGGTCCACTAAAGAATTAATATTTGCACTACATTTCCTAATTTCATAAATTAATTATTTAATTCGGCTCCCATATTATTTGCTTATTAAATTCCCCATGTTTAAGATATCGCATATTCATTAATTTAATTAATTTCTGAAAATTAATTTAATCAATATCTTTTATCCTTGATCATCCACTCAACCTTATAATTGTGCAAGAACAAAACTGCCTGCAGGACTAAAGCACAATTATCTTTATGAGCTTTGAAGAGGACATCTGTAATATCAATAAATTTAGATAATAATAATAATAATAATAATTAGTAATGAATTTGATTTAAATTAGAATGAGAATTAGAAAAGAATTTATTTTGAGTTAGTAATTGAATAGAAAAAGGAGTGATTCATGATCTATATATAATAGGCACACCTCTTAAACAAAAGTCCAATGTTATTATTAAAAACCCTAACGACAGAGAAAACAGAGGAGATGAGATCGACGATCGAAAGAGAGACTACCTAGTCAATAACATAACATGTAAGTTATAATTATTCTATCTTTCCTTTACTTTGTTCAAGTTGTAATAAGAGTCTTTTTTTTATTTACTTTTGTACTAGGAATTCAAGTACTGACTTTGTAGCTAAGAGGCATGATAACTAAGAAAATCAACATATATTTTAAATTGGTACGTGTCCATGTTATGACTACTGATGATCAAAGGCCCCTATAATATTACAATATTAAAGTATTAGTATTTATATTGGTGAAACTTGGATTCTTTTACTACACATTCTTGGAGGATGAATTTAATTAATAACTGAATTGTGATAACATTTGTTGTGGGTAGAATTATTAAATTTTTATTTGCAAAATAACTTCAATGGCTTGCCAATAACTATCATATATAGATTTGGTTGATAATTAACTTTAGCTTTATATACGCAAATAATGATGTATTAAACGAAAAGGAGGACATGTAATCTCTTAATGTAAATATTAGTAGTACAAGCTATTAGGTCATGCATGATAGGTTAATATTTAATTAAATGAAACTGTGACATGTGTGTGCGTTGAAGCAAAGTCCAAAACAATATGACTTGATATATTAAATGGAATATTTCTACTTTTATTAATTGTTAAGTTGTAACTGATAATATTAGTTTAATATTAAAATGGTTATAAAAGAAAAGTCAGGAACCCAGTTGAATTTGTAAATTGATTGTAGTGGTTAGCTAATTCATGTACATGTACACTGAAGTCGCATATAATTAATATATGTTAGGTCACACAACACTGTAGAAGGGGGTTGAATACAGTGTTTATACAATCAAATTGATTTAACACAAGTATGTAACAAAGATCAAGTATATTCAATAAACTATGTTACAATATGAACTGTTGTTCTCTCTCAGTGATGAACAAATATCACTAAGAGCTTCTAGGTTACAATGTATAATCTTCTCGATAATGATAACACATATAGTGTAAACCCTAAGTCTGTGTTTATATATTACACAGTTACAAAATATATTCTAATTGATATGGAATACAATTTTGTCTCCTAAAATATATCAATCAGATATCTTCTACAAGTCTTCCAGTTCTCTAACTATTTCCATGCATATCTTCTTTTGTTTTAGTCTCGATCTTCTCCTGTAAATCAGCTTCATTCCTTAACTGAAAATCTTCCCGCACTTAAGTTCTGATATTAAGCTCTGACTTCCAGTAAGTCCTTATTTCAGTAAGTCATGATCTGTCATGTTGTTAAGTTCTGAAAACTAAACACAAATCATATTAGACATGACATCTCAAATATATCTAACAATCCTCCCCAACTTGTATATGATGCAAAATATACAAGTTAATAGATTTGATGATGTCAAAAACATGTATGTACAAATGTAAATAAGAGTTTAACTAGATAACTAACTACAACTTACAGTCCTTGTAGCTTTTACCAATCTCACTAAGTCAATCTGAATCCAAAGTGATTCTTGACAAAGTTTGATATCATCTTTTCTTCTTTAATCCTCAGGACTTAAGCCATTGTAGTCTTGACTTGCTTCATCTCTTCATTCTGACTTCCAATCTGGTAGATTACAGTCCTTAAAGCAGAGATATGGTTTCTTTCTAAACCATCATCCGGTCTTATTACCCTTGGGTGAGAAGAATCTTCATTGTTGCATAGACATTTCTCTTTCAGTATCACTTCAAGTTTAGTAGAATCCTTCTTCATTGGAATCTCACTTCCATCATCTTCAACAATATTAGGAATGAATTGTGTAACCCTTGAACCAGAAATTCTAGCTTTATCTCTTATGGTCTTCATTATGAACTTTGACCATCTCATGGTAATATAAGACTTTACCTCTAAAAGGTAATGAAAGAATTGAAGTTCTTTCAGTGATTTGTTTAGCACATCTGATTCTGACATTTGATATGTCCTTCCATCTTCAAGAAATAGAATCAGATTTTCCTTGACATTGTGCTTGTCATGAGCATCCAGTACCACTTGAACAGATATAACCTTATCAAGGTGTTTCTGTGTAACATCTTCAAGAGGTTTGTCAGTTAGTAAAAATGGATCTCTAGTAGCAACTTCAACTCCTTTATTGATCTTAGCTTCATCAGAACCTAGTCCAGCCTTGTCTCTTGGTTCTCTAGCATTTAACCCAACAGTCATGAAATCAGACAGCAATTGGTTTTTTTTGGATCTGATGGTTTGACATTTTTCCATAGAAGTTTTTTTTTCAGCTACTTCCATCTTGTCTAAATCAACTTGAGCTCTGTCAGAGGCTGATGTCTTGATAACCTTGTCAGAACTTGTTGTTTCTGTTGTACCTTGTTGTTCTTCACTCTGAACAACTTGAGCACTGTCAGAGGTTGTCTTTGATTCTTCAGAAATCTTTCTTCTTTTCAGAGTTTGAACATATTCATCTTCAGCAAGAGTATCATCAGTATCTTGAACCATTTTGCACACAGGTTTTATCAGGATTTGAGGAATTTTCATCTCATGTAGCTTTATTAGTTCATCAACTTTTCCCTTCCCTTTGTCTTTGGGATCAATCTCAGTCTGTGATCTAGTCTTGGGCTTTGATGCCTCAGTATTTGACTTCTCCTTAATCACAATGCCTTTTACCTTAGGCCTTGGAGGTTTCTTTAAAACAGAAGCTTTATACTTTAGATTTGTCTTTTCAGCTTTAAATCTAGCTTCTTCCTCCTTGAGATTTTCTAAATCCATTCCAGGATTATGCTTCAGAAATAATCTTCTAGCAATTTCCTCATCAAGTGTCTGAATCTTAGGATCTTTGTAGTAGACTGTAGTCTGCTTCCCCTTTAGCTTTAGAGTTTGCATAAACTTTTGAGAGTCTTGACTTCCACCTTGTATCAGAACATCAGGCTTTTTCATCAGACTTTGTTCATCAGAACTTGATATCAGATTTTGATTATTAGCACTTGCTATCAGATTTTGAGTTTGAGCAGCTTCAGAACTTGTCTTCTTTGGAATAGAAGATTTGCTTGCATTAGTATTTAGTTTCCTAGAAGAAACCTTGTTGCTCTGCCCTTTACCTTGAACTTGACCTCTACTCTTGTTATAGTTTTCCTGGTCATCAGCTTCATCATCTTTCTTCTTCAGTACTTGATCATTAGAGCATTTGGACTTAACTATCTTCTTCCCCTTTTTGGCATCATCAGGTAGTAGGAGAGAGAGAAGAGGTTCAACTGAAGATTGAACTTCATCCAATTGAGCTTTCTGAGAGGCTTGATTTTGAAGGACCTCAGTAATTTGGGCATGTTGATTCTCTTGTATCTTCTCAATTACTACAACTTTCTCAAGAGTAGGTCTGATTATCCTTATCTTGTCAAGCCTGATCTGCATATCTAGCTTATTAGCTGATTCTTGTAGTTTATCAACCTTTATTTGAGTTTCAGAGTGTAGACCTTGAAGGCTTTTGGTAGTTAGAGCCGTGACTTTAAGTTGAGTCTTGAAATCAGAACTTGTCATCAGCTTATCAGCCATGGTAATGTGCTCTATCAGAACTTTAGAGCTTGGAATGAAATCAGTTTCATTCCACTTCTTGGTACACTCAACTCCCCTGTGAGTTTCTTCCCAAGGAACAGGTGCAGCTTTCTCAACAAACTTCTTAACCAATGCTTCATTTCCAAGAATGGGAGCTGGTACTGGAAGAAGACTCATCATTCTCTGATAATTCAAGTGTATGTGAGGCAATGGGAGATTCTGGAACTACCTCATCTAAATTCTGTTCATCAGAATTTATCTCCAGAATAGGTGTAGATGGTATCTCAGCATTTAAGATTGAAGAGTTGACTGTAGATGACTGAGCTACTCTAGGAGCTTCCAGATAAAGAATAGTAGAAATATTCAGATTGTGAATATCTATTTCAGAACTTGTTGCTTGTTCTTCAGCATCATCTGTTGCTTTTATTGGAGAGACAGGAAGGGTGAGAACTGTATCAGGAACAGTGTCTTGAGTTGGAGTTGAAGATGACAAAGCTTCAAGTATAATTGGCTGTGAGATCAGAGATTCCTGATCCCCTTCCTCAGCTTCTTCAATATCTTCTGATGGAGGCTTAGCCATGTGCCTTCTTGCCCTCATTTTCTTTAATCTCCTTGATAGAGAAGGAGTTGCTTGACCATCAGAACTTACAGTTCTTTTCCTCTTCAAAGTACCTGAACCCTCAGCTTCATCTAAATTCTGATGGGTTGACCCTTCAGCTTCTTTCTGAAAAACTATATTTTCAGCTTCAACAGTCACAGGTTCTGATGCATGAACCTGTACTTGCTCCTCTTCACTATCAGATTCATCCATGAGAATCATCTTCCTTCTCTTTTGTAGAAGTCGAGGAACAGACTTTGTTCTAGAAGGTTTGGATCTTGATGCTTTAGTAGATGGTTGTTGTTGTGAAGATTGAGCTGATGGTTGGAAGTAAGTTCTGATGGTAGGTTGAGTTGGTTGAGGTTGAGAGGTGGTTGGTTGTGTAGTTGTTGGAGGTGCTTATGGAGGTTGGGATGGTTGTACATCAAGATATAAGACAACATAGGTGGCTGGATCAGAATTTACCAAGACTTGTTTGACAGATGTAGGAATTTTGAGGGGTCTCAAAATATTCTTCTTATTATTAGTGGATAATAAGTCAGTAAAGGCTCTATTAGCAAGGTTAAATGGTTCAATTAACTCACTTGTTAGTTGGGATGCATCAGAGCAACAAAAACTATAAATAAGCTAACAGAATCTAGAAAACTAAACTGTATTTCTATCTTCTATAATAATATCCCCAATAAATCCTAAAATAGCATTTGCATAATCAAAATGAGTTTGATTAATGAGAGCATACCCGATTTGTTGACTGCGAATTGGGATTGCATCAAAATTAGAACATTTGTTGGCAAAGGCTTTTGTGATGCAGTCAAAGAAGAAACTCCATTCCCTCCTTATGTAAGGTCTCTTCAATTGACCCAGCTTTGCCAAAGTCTTTTCATACCCCATATTGGCCATCATATGTTGAAGAGCTGGCTCCTTAACTATTGAACTGTAGACATAGTTTTCTGGAAAATGTAAAGCCTGTCGAACTGTAGCCAAAGTCACTACATGCTCATCCTCCCCTTTTGAAAAGATAATACTTGGGGACCCATGAGCACCACCATCATCATACATGCCACTTCTCCAAAACTCCAGCACTTGAGTTCCAGAAATTGTGTAACACCCCCAGACCCGGGGTCGGGGATTCGGGTTGTCACGAGCTCCATTTCCCTTATCAATACTTAATCTTAACAGTCAATCAACTACTGAGTACTGTGACCCCACAATACACAGACACACACACCACAAGTTATAGTCTCAGAGATGAATACCAAAAGTAACACAAGTCATTTTATTCCACAGTTAAAAACCGTTACACCTTAAAAGGGTTTCTGAATAAATTTACATATTCTTTGCCATTATTATAATTCATAAATATACATAAGTCTGGTACAACAAAAGTTGAAAGCCTAGCCTATTGGTAGTTCCTACCTCAGCTACAACAACATCAACGCCTACAGGAAACTGCAGAATGTTTCCTAACCGCTCATGAATTGGGAGCTTGATCCTGTTCATCTTGTCTATCTGTTATTGTGTGATGAAAGAAGAAAGCAAGGGTGAGCAACAAGCTCACCGAAATAATATGTATAATAATTAACAATATATGAGCATTCTCATAGTACTCATGAAAGTCTTGGTCAAGAAGAAATGAACCAAGCTGATATCTTAACGCAACCAAGTCGCAAAATATTCAGTATATATATATACATATATACTTTCCACAATCTTCGAAATCCTCTGACATGTATAATATACACAGAGTTCCAGTTTATAACTGTATAAAAAAATATCGTTGCAAGGTGATCTCATATATCTAACCTTGTCTCAACGTTTTTCCGAAAATCTTTGACATGCACAAGATAATCATTTACTAGATATAAGTTTAAAAGATGAAGTTACAAGATACTCCAATATACTTATATCTTTCTGAATACTACTTGAACTACCACCATTCAAGTTATAATTAGTTTCAAAAGTTCATCACCCAGATGAGACTACAAGATAAGACTTGAATAGATTCAATCTTTGAAATATTATTGAATGAAATGAAGTTACGAGATACTTCATTAAGTCCCGATATATATCCATATATATATCTCTCATACATTTCCTGAAAACCTCTGTCATGTAAAGTATGAACAGATTTGTAATATCCAATGAATTTTGGAAAGAAAAGAATTTTGGCATAAACCCGATATCTTGATGATCAGGCAAAGATACCAATAAGTAACCTTTTCTACTGTAGATGGATGAATTCCTCGCCGGTCATCACCCTGGCCGCATTCGGACCTCGCGCTAGACCGTTACCCGGCCACTCACGCGTGGATGGACTGTCACCTAGCCTCTTACACCTTCATAGACCGTACCCCGGCATGTCGCTTATGCCGACACAATCAGATGGACTTACTTCCCGAACATTGGGCAAGTAATCAAATTGTTGTCTGAAGACAGCAACCACGTTGCGAATATAAAATACACCACAGAGCCGGATCCCTCAGGTTTTGAGCGAGTATTTAAATCCCCTTGAAAGGAAGATCTTAAATATAAAAATGAGTTTTGGGATCCGCTCTAACTTTTAAAAATCATTTTGAAGGCTCGAAAACATTTTTAAGATTGTTTGGAGTAATGCCGATTTAATAAAATAAATCAGTCCCAATATATTAGAAATATCTAAATATTATTATTTAAATAATATTCCCATAAGGATAATCCTTATAAAAATAATTGAAGTAAAAGTTTTAAAACTCATACTTGAAATGAATATTAATAACCAAAGATATACTTATACGAAAGTATGATCTTTATTTGAATAATCGAAAATAAGTTTGATTATCGAAACATTATTCTTTAATAAAATAAAGAATATTAATTAGTAAATAAACGGAGTCATAAGTCCTCGAATAAATATTCAACTAATATTTATTAATTAAAATAAACGGAGTCATAAGTCCTCGAATGAATATTCAACTAATATTCATTAAATAAAATAAACTGAGTCATAAGTCCTCGAATGAATATTCAAAGTAATATTCATTAATAAAAATAAAGTTATCGAATAAACCTTATTCGATTAATAGTTTTGAAAACTATATCAATATATATATAAGTATATATATAATATACTCGGGAACATCGACTGCCGGTTTTGGAAAATGTTCACCTTTGGGTCCCCTATACTAAGGGTATACGCAACTACTGCTTATCTCTAGCATAGGTATTATGCAACTATAAGCAATTGAATCAACAATATATATCAAGATTACGAAACAGACATGCATATATACCATATCACATGCTCCAATATATCGCAAGATTTGCTAATTAACCACCATGCATCTATCACAAGATAATGCATATACATATGTATACATCACAACAATAGTATAACGGGTAGAAAACTTGCCTGAGTGTTCCGGAGTAGACTTAAGCTTAGAGTGGGTCCGATAACCTATGAACAACAACATAAGTCAGAATTAAACCCCGGTCGCTTAAGAAACTAGACTTTAACCAATTGAACCCTAACGTTCACTTATGGTAACTTATACGCTTAACGAATCACATAAGTCATTCGAGTACCCTCGGCTCCACCATTTTTAATAAATTAACCATTAAGGGTTTTAAGGCGATTCTTTCGCGAGCACCTTACCAACTGCCTGATCCACTTTAAATAAATGTTTCATACTCCAATTAGTCATTTAAGGGCCTTAACCAAGGTTTCAAAATAGGGTGAGGGGTAATGGTTCGGTCGCGAAACGCCGTTACTTAAAACGGTCATTTCTCCTAAACCGTACATCGGATTCAAACGAACCACATATCAAAACAAAGCTCGTAACATGAGCTATCTAATCATGGCAATGTTCAAATCCTAACAGTGAGTTCACGGGTCCTAATGTTAAGAACAAAAACAGTCTAGGGTAATCAGACATTACGACGACTATGTTTACGCGATTACCAATTTCGTACAACTCCAATTCAATTCACAAACAACCCACAATCATCACCATTCCACCATCATTCAACAACAATACAATATCATTCAACCATAACTCAATATCTCAACTTATTCATCTAAACCAAGTCAAAAATGTGGCCAAGTACTTTAAATCCAATAAGTATCACTCCTAACCCCAAAATCAACAAAACCACTTACTAAACAAAGCTCTAAACATGATTACACACCCATTACACTAACCCATCATCTAAACATTAGGAAATCCAAACAATAAAACTTAAGACTAAGATTATGAAGAGTTATACCTTTTTTGAAGCTTTTAATCCATGAAAGATCCTTGGAATGCCCATGGAAGCCTTAATCTAACCTCCTACAAGTTTGATCTTTCAAAGAAATCAAGAACACAAAAATTAATTTCAAGAAAGTACTATTCACCATCTTCTTGAATGATTTATAGGAAATGCTAGGAAAGGATTTTGAAGCTAAGATTCCTAGGAAGTATGTAACTTAACTAGGAGAAGCTAGGATAATTACCTTGTAAATTAGCAAGTGGAGGAGCTTGGACTTCCCTTTTTCTAAGAAAGAAGCCGAGAGCTTCATGAAGAAAAGAGAGGAAATAAATTATTTTTGCTTGCTTGGTGTATTTGTGTGGTGTTTTGTTAGCTTGGTTAGTTTAGAATTTACCATGGTAAATAATGCTTGGCTACAAATCAACCAACAAAACAATCTCACTTTTCATGCTTATGTCACCTTTCTTATGTCATCCATTTGCCACAGGTCTTTGTCTTGTGGTTTGATGATGTCACAATCCTTGGCTTCTTGTACAAGCTTGTCTCTTGGTCGCTTATTTGTTTTACGGTTCGCTTAACTTTCGTTCGCGTTTATTGTTCGAGGGATCATATCCGGGATCTTATTACTTGGGCTTCCCCTAAACCTTTCTCAATATTTTATATTCCATTTATGATCCTCTCTTAAAATCCTTGAATTTAAATCCTTTTAATCATGTTACCTTATACTCAATTCTTTCTGTATCTGGTAGATTTCCGGGAAAAATCAAAGTGTTCGAATTTGGATTCTGATGATCTTTACATACACTTATATATCATATAGAGTACTAATAAGATCTCAGAATAACAATAAAAGAACCCCTACATAGTGTGGCATGAAAAGTTTTTCTTATTAAGTATAATCAGCAAAATCACTATTCATAAGGGTTTCAAAAAAATTCCAAAAATTGGGGTTATTACAGTCTCCCCTCCTTAAAAGGATTCCGTCCCGGAATCAGATAGAAAATGAATAGGGATACTTTCTTAGCATTGCACTTTCTAACTCTCAAGTAAATTTTCCCACATTGTGGTTCTTCCATCAAACTCTGAATAGTTTGATAACCCTTCTCCTAAGCACTTGTTCCTTTTTCAATCAATAACCCTTCCTGGTTGCTCCATATAGGTTACGTCTGGTTGCATGTCTATGCGCTCATATGCCCCTATTTATCTGGCATCCGAATTACACTTCCTTAACATTGATACGTGAAACACGTTATGACTTGCTACATGTTCGGGGGTAGGGCTAGCTCATATGCTAACTTCCCAATACATCTTAATATATCCAAGGGTCCAACAATTTGTGGACTTAGCTTTCCTTTCTTTCCGAACCTCATCAATCCTTTTCAAGGGATACCTATAACATTACTAGGTCCCCTATTTCATACTCTTTGTCCTTTCGAATCAAATCAGCATACCTCTTATGTCCATCTTAGGTTACTACCAGCCATCCTCTGATTAGATCTATTAGGGGTCGTTTGGTTCGCGGGATGGTATAGGGTTGGAATGAGGAATCGGGTTAAACTGGTATGGGTTTGGAATTTGATACTTGATATATCTTGTTTGGTTCAAAAATAGAATGAGAATGATACCCTTACATTGTGTTTGGTTAATAAACTCGTGGGAATCAAGAAATAAAAATGATCTAGATAAACATAGCACATTGTTAAGAGAACTATAGCATTATCGGAATTTAAAGGGACGGTAAATTCAAGTTGTCCAATTCATTTGTCACCCAAAAAGAAATCTACATTTCCCACACTAATCTGGTGATAAAAAGAAGTAGATTCGACAAGAGCAGAACACTAAATATCAGAAAGTAAAAGATATAAGATTATAAAGCTAAAGTTGATCACAAAATTAAGATAGGTTATAAGCTTATGGAAATGGATACTGACTACTGAGTGTATGACTCAATCTACATGTATTAATGTTTAAGAAGACAAATGAATCTGACAAAATAACAATGAAAGGATTGTAAGCAAACATACAAAAAAAACAGACTTCGCCAAAGCCAAAAGTAAAATGAAATCTGGAATAAAATCAACTGAATCCAACAAAGGTAAAGAAGCATACAGATATACACAGTAAACACTAAAGGAGATTCACATAGACATCATAAAGCTGAAGGTGAGGTCAACATTGTCTCCTCCATTTTTTCAGAAACCAAACAGAAACATGGGTCAGCACAAGTTTCTATAAAGAAATTAATGAGAGAAATACAAGTCAACTGCAAAAAGAACACAAACAATCAAAGTACTGTTTATCCTCACTACCCACAACAATACACAGTCTTTTCCCAAATATTCAAAATACAAATTAGAGGATCAGGTTTAACACTATCTATCTTCACAATTTCTGAATAATCATTCAGCATCTTACAAAATAAACAAAAAAATGTAAACAAAAAGAGCAAATAGAGTGAACTTACTTAGTATTTTGACAGCCAAACTTCCAAAAAACAGCATAAGAAACAGAAGCAAAAAAACAACAACTGATTTGTCTGAAATGAGCATTACAATCCAATTCATAATTAAAAATGAAATACAACTAAAGTACTGGTTTCAAAAGAAAATCAAAATCCAAGAGGCTAAGTATTAAATTCAAATGAAAATAAAAAATCCAACTTAACGATTACGACTAATTATGTCAAGCACCACTTCTTTCTTCCAGGCATCATTTGGACTTGAAAAGAAAACATCCATCTGGTTTGGATTTGACAAAAACAAACTTGCAGCTCTAATTGCTTCAGCTTGGGTAATACCAGGTAAACTAGCAATCTCAGTTAATAACCTTTTTTTTTGCTCGAAAACCTCTGTTTCACGTTCTTGAGTGGCATGCATTGTTTTCGCAATCGTTGCCAAATGACTGCTCATATCCTTCATAAAACCTGTAAATTCACTAGCCATTTGATTGGATGTTAAATCTATAGAAGGAGTAGGTTTCTTTTTCTCACAGCTTTTTGGAACCTTTTCTTTCTTAATTTTTTTGGCAGGGGCTTGTAATGGAGAATCGTCGTCACTATAATCAATGTCCAGATTCACAGTCTCCTCGAGATTATGTATAGAGTCCCTGGCAATTCAGATGCAGTACCGTTGGCTCTATCAACACCAAAAATTAGATCTAACCTGTCAATATAAGGGAAAGGAGTCCTCCACAATCCTCCAGCTTTGGGATGATTCTAAAAAATACGTGCATTAGTAACAATGATATAAATATTTCAATGATTAATAAATTAAGTGGCATTTCATTTACCTTACAAAAATCATCATAAGCTTGTCTCTCACAAACAATCATTTTTGTTTGATCATCCCACTGAAACCCAGAAGTTCTATTTACCATTTCACAAATAACATCATACTTATCTTTGAACCATTTAACTTTCGATTCAATGTGGGGAATAGCTTTCAAAGCACAACCAGGAAATTTGATGTTCAACATAAGCTCCAAGTGATTCAGATAGCCATTTTTAAAGTCTCCTTCTCCTTTCCATTGTTGGTCAGTACTCATATCCAGCAAACAATTAATTAAAGCTTCTTCTTCCTCTTTTTTCCAAAAATGCTTGTTCCTCCCCCTTCCACTATTTGAACTCTGACTGCTTGCATCCATCCTAAATAAAACTGAGACATGATACATAACAAAATATACATATTAAGGGCCAATAAATTATCAAAAAAATACTTTTATTAAACTCCAAAAGATAAAATTTTCAAAAATAATGCAACCCTAAGTAGCTCTCCAAATGTACAAATGACTGAAGTATATAACAAAGATAATGCATCCCTAACTAGCTCTCCAAGTATTAAATAGAGTTTGTGCTAAGTCATTTCTGAAAGTAGTCCATGCATTAGATGACTGAACAAGGGTAATGTATTCAATTTCTTCATCACTATCATCTCCCTCGCTATCGTTATGTCTATCACTATCAGTGTCATCTGAATCATCATCAACCTCAAGATTTATGGGCATGTGTTTGCGAATCAAATTATGTAATAAAGCACACGCCGTTACTATACGAGCTTGGGTTCGGATTGGAAAAAAGGAATGGCTTCTTAAAATTCCCCATCTTCCCTTCAATAAGCCCAAACTTCTTTCAATTACATTCCTTGCTTTGGAGTGTCTCATATTAAAATATTCCTCTGCACTTGCTAGTTGTCGATCTTCCCATACTTTCAAGTGGTAATGGTGCCCCCTAAAAGGTGTAAGAAACCCCTCACAATTTGTGTAACCCGCATCTACTAAATAGTAACAACCTGAATAAAATAAAAAGAATAAATTTAGTATGAATCTTGATAAACTCACTAGATTTATTATTTTAGTTATTTTTATTACCTTGAGGCACCTTCAGACCGTTAATCCTAGATATTGCATCTCGTAGAACACGACCATCATGTGCGGAACCTTCCCATCCAGGTAAGACAAATATAAATTCCATATTTGGTGTACATACACCTAAGACATTCATTGCAATATTGCCTTTTCGTGTTCGATATCGTCCCTTCTCTTCATTTTTTACATGAGCGCTAACAAAGGTACCATCTAGAGCTCCTAAGCAATTCTACAAAATTAAAATGTAATATTTTATACCCACATACAAATCATTAAAGTTAATTATTTAATTAAATAAGTAAATTATATATTCCAACATGTACCTTGAAGGATTTCCATCTATTTGACTTGCAATCCTCTGTTATTGGGGCAGGCTTTTTCAGCAAATGTTGATGTAGCTTAAGAACCGCAAGAAGGCACAAATTAAATTGTCTGCTCACACTTTCTCCGCTTCTAAGAAAATATGTTCCAACTGTCCTATTTTTTTTGTGATGAGCCAATGTGTACAAAAATATAGCCACTATCTCCTCTAAACTCATATTCCGAGTACTTCTCAATCCCCCAATATCTCTAACCATCTCACAAAGTACAAAAAAAGTTTGTCTGTTCATACGTAATTGGCTTTTACAAGCAACATCACTATATGTGATCAACTCATTCAGATTTTCTAGTCTGTGATGTTTTTTATCTCTACTTCGATGTATTCTATGCATAGACACACCAATTGTACGCAATACCAAATACATGATTATCATATTATTAATAATAACTAATAAAGTCGTAAGTAGTTCATTTTGTCTTCTCCTCTTCTTCTTTAACAATGATAGTCCAGATTCATCCATTTCTGTATAAAATTACTCACAAATTTATAAATCAAACTTACATAAAAAAATACATAAGTGATAAGATAGAATACACACATAATACTTATAAAAATATATGCACATAACAATTACATATATATACATACATCTGAGTTACAATTCATATATATGTATATACATTCTTGATTATTGATTATTGAATTATATATGCCTTCTTGATTATTGATAAAGGCAAAATTAATAGATTACTGGAGAAATTAGAAATTAACGTACCTGAAGCAGAAGATGGGAAGAAGAAATTGAGGCTGCGGGAAGAAGAAGGCCGCGGGAAGATGTGAGCAGAGCCCGGGAAAAAAAAAGCGAGGGTAAAAAGTGACGTGTGTGATAAATGATACCTGAAGGTTTGATATGGCCCATACCCACCTTTGTACATGGGTTTCTAAACCCTATACCTCATGGGTTTGAGGAATGGGTTTTAAAATTAAAAATACTCAACCAAACACAAGGTATGGGTTTTATCTATTCCAACCCCATACCTTATACCCAATACTGTTGAACCAAACACCCCCTTATATCCCTGGTCCTTTGGACTACTGCGGGTCCGAGCATCTTGCGCTCTACAACTTCATCCTAACATATGGGAGATCGACATTGTCTTCCCTCAAGGATCTCATAAGGCGACATCTCGATAATGACATATGATCTATTGTCGTGAGAAAACTCAATTCGCGTTAAGTGATCATTCCAAATTCTTTCAAGTCTATTGCACAGACTCTCATTATAGCTTTTAGCATTAGAGCTTTTGCTTCTCAATACCCATTCTTTTCCAGTTCGTAATCGCTACTACCTTCCGTTCCTAATATTATACTGGTTATACTTTTGCTCGTTAGCATTCTATAACCTTTTAATAACCACGTCAACCTTAGTATCACGAATCTGTTTCCATTCCGAATACCACCATAAGGTTTACTACTCCTTTTTCAGCTGTTTCTATTTTCCAAAATTTGATCAATCATATAGAAGTAAAGGAATTTGTTGAGAGATCACTATGATCATGAACACTTATTATATTGCATAGTTAGTACAGAAGGTGGCCATCCTTTAGTACTTGACAAGCAATTAAACAACATGTGGTATCCTACTAGGCTTCTATCACACAGATAGATAGTCATTCGGTAATACCTCCCCTTCTGGAAGGGTTGTTCTTCTCAGCTTACATGAAATGAAAAGAAGAGAAAAGAACGAACTGAAGAGAATTGTATATACGTAAAAAAAAATTATTGCCATAAAATATCTGGCTTGGAATCTACCTCTGAACTATAGAGGTTTGTCATAGAAGAACAAAACATATATGTATTTATATCAACATCAAGTATTATAGCATCGTATTTCACATGCCTAAATATTTTTGCTATTCCGCCCATCATTCTATGGACCCATGCTCTTCCTCGAGCTTATACACAAACACCTTTGAAACTCCCTCGACATCGAAAATCGAATCTGGGATCTCATTCTAGACATCATCGTTACTAGAATTCTATGCTTGCATCGCAACCTTCCTCGTATAGTCATACGACCCTCTATTGATAAGGAGGAATAAATATTCAATAGGTAAATAATCTACTTAATTAGTCTATTCAATGATAACTTATACATCACCATAACCCGATTAGTGGTACTCAATCTCGACATTCATTACAATACAACTCTCACAGTTGTCATTGTCTCATTATTCATAGACTCATTGGAGCATTACTATGGTCTACCACTGACCTACTGTAGTCATTCGCTTTCCATGAAGTCTTAATAGCTAACCATACGGAGTCCATACATATCATATCGAATTCTTCTAAGGAGGTAACATGATCACCGTTCATGATTCATGAAGAACACTCCTGATCCTGACGTACATTCATGACATGAAGCAGATAAAATGCAGAAGAGTTTCAATCAAAGCAATGATAGCAGGTTAATACCATTCTTAATCATATGCCTTAAATAGAAGACTTAACTCAAAGGTTCGTCTAGTCCTTTTTGAAACATGGTCCTGGCTTATCTCAAGATAGTACCTTCTGAGATAGATAGCCCACTCATGGCGATTACACGAGTTAAACCTTTACCAACTACTATTACGGTTGGGTATTGCACAGTCATCAGAAGGAATGTCAATCTTCCAAACCATAATACAACCTTCACAACTTTAACCATCATCACTGTATTCCTTTGGCACAAACGTCTATAATTATCCTCTTACCTTTAAGGTGTCGGCCACCTCTTTGGCCTTTCCTGATAGTAAAATTTCCTTACAGTCAATGTCATTTTAACCACCCCCAAATAAATTTTCTACCTCATTTCAATCACTGCTTATGTGAATATATTTTCCTTAAAATCTGATGAGTAAAAAAAAATATCACCATTTTTCCATAAGTTATTGCCTCAGTCTTTAGAGGTTAATCACTGTCACGACTGACTCTCAATCATACTTAGAACATCTTTTATCTTAGGTCCTAATTGCCCTGAACAATTTCGACCTTTACTGGTTCGATCCATACTTTCTCGTGGTTTAACACGTGCCCCACTTGGCATCATTATAATTACGTCATATTTCCTTTATCAACATTTCTATTCTTGAGAATTTTGAGTATTACCTTTCTCCTTGTAAAACCTCTAAGGTTATCCTTGAATCGTTCATCCTGTATTCCCTAGATACAGGGCATATCAAGATACCATTTATTAATACCAGAATCATTGTCTAGATACTTCTGAAAAATTTCTCCACTGATTCCTAAAGGTTGTTATTACCTTAATCCTTTTCAATTCATACTGTCAAACTCATACTATCCCTATTAAGGGTGAAATGCCAACCTTTATGCATTCCCCTAGGATTCATTTTAAGTTACCGATGTTCTATTCTTAATTCCACCTTTAGAAAAAGTACATGCATCCTTCCATGGATAAATCAAGTCATATATCCCTGGTGAGGGTGTCTTATTCAATCATTCCCACCTCGACAGTATATGCCTAATTTTACAATAACATCTGTATTCAAAATGAGGTCAATCAATATGGCCTCCAAAAGATAACAACGGTTATCCGCTTTTCTTGCTTAATTTGGTAACGATAACAAGGATGTTCTGGAAGATATTGGTCGTGTTCAACGTGAACTTCTTCTTAATAATTCCTTATTTACTTTTGTTATTTATCTCAACAGTCATCTCAATGTTGGGATATCTTTCATACCTGGCATCTCCCTTTCTGGGTATCAAGCCACCGGTTTTACACTTCACATTCTTGAAGGTCACTTCCTTCATCCAATTTTCCTAATTTCTTACTTCCTTGTCTCCTCAGTCTATCCGCGTCTCATTATTTATCCTTCGAACTATCTCAAGGTTTCCTAGAATCCTCCCAACTTCCAGGGGATAAAATTTATGTATCTCTTATGCGTTCAACCATCAACTTTAACTTATGGCGAATCACCCTCATCCTGACGAATACATACTTTTCTATTTCTATTGCTACGAGTCTTTAGGGTTTCCTCATACCCAACTCCCTTATCATTCCTCAAACTCTATTGTCTTTATTTTCCTTTCCACTTCAGTTTCTTTTTATTTTCTTTTCTATTACAATCATTACATGAACCAACACAACATAAGCATTGATTTCAAACATCCCGTCATTCTGGATTCGTGTCCTCAGAACGAATCTTGACAACTTTTACAACTTAAATTCATAATTCATCATACTCTTCTGCCTTTGTTCTGGCTCTAAAGCTTTTACACTATCTCCATAACCTTGGGAAGTACTTTTTTGAAAACAATTGACTGAACTTAAATCAGTTTATTATAATCTCTTGCTCTATGCCTTCCTTGGCCTTTCACCAGCGGGTGGCCTCTCTCTTAGGAGGGTAAGTGACAAAAACAGTCTTTTGTGATTCGTCAATCATTTAGAATCTCTAATGATTCCTATATTTCCTTTAGCCAGGCTCTTGCCTCGACTGGGTCAGCTTGTTCCTTGGAACTCTGAGAGCTTAGCGATTTAAAGGTCCTGAAAAAATTTCTCACCGCATTGTTTCCTCAGGGTGGTGGTTGGGGATAATAGTCTAAGTTCTGTCTAGAAAGGTCCATAAATTGTCGTATAGGAGTACCGTCTCGGGTCTCCTTTCCTTACTCGACTTCTGTTTCCTTAGTCTGAATGTTCCCTCTTCCTCCCCATAATCGGGGTCATCCTACATGTTTTAAATCCTCATTTTCCACTTCATTATGTTATGAGTTCCTTCTATCTTGATGGCGACCTCCCTGACTATCACGTTCAGGGTTTGCTCTAAATCTTATTCCTCAAACTAGCTTTCATCTAAGATCTCATCTTTAAGCTCTTGAACATTTGGAACCCAAATTCTGTAGGAATACCTCATTATTCCCTTATCATCTTTCTCGGTATTAATCTTTTATCTAATTGTTGGCTTTCTGCCTTCATTCATCACTTCTTCTGGCACAATATGTTCTTTTCCGATAATTCAGACTGCATTGCAATCTCAAACAGCTTTTCGGTACCGGCTCCGGTTACCTTCACTTCTATTTCCATTTTCTCAAAATCTCTTATAAACTCTCCAAAAGACATTATCATCTTGAGTCTCTCCTTTTTACTAAGGGCATCAACCACCACATTGGCTTTCCCCGAATGATAAAGAATCTCCCAATCATAATTCTTGATTAGCTCTAACCACCTCCTCTGGCGTATGTTGAGTTCTTTCTACGGGAAAATGTACTAGAGCACTTATGGCTTAGGTAAATCTCGCACTTCTCCCCATACAAGTAGTGCCTCCAATCTTTAGGGCAAAACTATTGCCACGAGCCCAAGCTCATGGGTGGGGATATCAAATTTTATATTCCCTTAATTTTCTTGACGAGTACGCAAGTACCTTGTTGTGCTGTATAAGAGCACCCTAATTCCCTATGCGAAGCGTCAATACAAATCACAAAATCTCCTTTTTCCATCCGGCAATGCCAACATAGGGGCCATCACCAATCTTTGCTTCAGTTCTTGAAAGCTGTTCTCGCATTTCTCTGTCCATTCAAACTTCTCAGTCTTACGAGTAAGCCGCGTTAAAGGGCTACTATCTTTAAAAACTTGAACGCACCTCCGGTAGTGACCGGCCAATCCTACCTCTGGTAGTCTCCCTAACCATAGTCATCAATTCCTCAGTGGTCCTTTATTCATTCTTGTCAGGATCCTCCACGGGATTCTTCTCAGCAACAATCCCTTCTAGGATAACATCCTCAACCGCTACATCCTCAATATGAACATCATCTGGTCCTGCGTTAGGACGCTCTATCGGATCCACAATCTGATCTCCAATAAGTAATAAAACATCATCGCGTTGTTGCTCCTCAACCTCAGGGTTCGGAGTCCCGCTACCATATACGATAACGAACTACGCTTCTATCACGATATTTATAAGGGTTTCCATAAGGGTTTTAACTGTCAGTACTATGTTAGGTAGCCCGACTATGAACTTGGCAAGAGTACTTATTATCTTAGTGAACTTATTATCTTAACATCACATCATCTCTGAGGTTTATAACGCTTAGCTCTTATACCATTTCTGTAACACCCCCAGATCCGGGGTCGGGGATTCGGGTTGTCACGAGTTCCATTTCCCTTATCAATACTTAATCTTAATAGTCAACCAACTACTGAGTATTGTGACCCCACAATACACACACACACACCACAAGTTATAGTCTCAGAGATGAATACCAAAAGTAACACAAGTCATTTTATTCCACAGTTATAAATCATTACACCTTAAAAGGGTTTCTGAATAAATTTACATATTCTTTGCCATTATTACAATTCATAAATATACATAAGTCTGGTACAACAAAAGTTGAAAGCCTAGCCTATTGGTAGTTCCTACCTCAGCTACAACGGCATCAACGCCTACAGGAAACTGCGGAATGTTTCCTAACCGCTCACGAATTGGGAGCTTGATCCTGTTCATCTTGTCTATTGGTTGTTGTGTGATGAAAGAAGAAAGCAAGGGTGAGCAACAAGCTCACCGAAATAATATGTATAATAATTAACAATATATGAGCATTCTCATAGTACTCATGAAAGTCTTGGTCAAGAAGAAATGAACCAAGCTAATATCTTAACGCGACCAAGTCGCAAAATATTCAGTATATATATATATACATATATACTTTTCACAATCTTCAAAATCCTCTGACATGTATAATATACACAGAGTTCTAGTTTATAACTGTATAAAAAAATATCGTTGCAAGGTGATCTCATATATCTAACCTTGTCTCAACGTTTTTCCGAAAATCTTTGACATGCACAAGATAATCATTTACTAGATATAAGTTTAAAAGATGAAGTTACAAGATACTCCAATATACTTATATCTTTCCGAATACTACTTGAACTACCACCGTTCAAGTTATAATTAGTTTCAAAAGTTCATCACCCAGATGAGACTACAAGATAAGACTTGAATAGATTCAATCTTTGAAATATTATTGAATGAAATGAAGTTACGAGATATTTCATTAAGTCCCGATATATATCCATATATATATCTCTCATACATTTCCTGAAAACCTCTGTCATGTAAAGTATGAACAGATTTGTAATATCCAATGAATTTTGGAAGGAAAAGAATTTTGGCATAAACCCGATATCTTGCTGATCAGGCAAAGATACCAATAAGTAACCTTTTCTACTGTAGATGGATGAATTCCTCGCCGGTCATCACCCTGGCCGCATTCGGACCTCGCGCTAGACCGTTACCCGGCCACTCACGCGTGGATGGACTGTCACCTAGCCTCTTACACCTTCATAGACCATACCCCGGCCTGTCGCTTATGCCGACTCAATCAGATGGACTTACTTCCCGAATATTGGGCAAGTAATCAAATTGTTGTCTGAAGACAGCAACCACGTTGCGAATATAAAATACACCACAGAGCCGGATCCCTCAGGTTTTGAGCGAGTATTTAAATCCCCTTGAAAGGAAGATCTTAAATATAAAAATGAATTTTGGGATCCGCTCTAACTTTTAAAAATCATTTTGAAGGCTCGAAAATATTTTTAAGAATGTTTGGAGTAATGCCGATTTAATAAAATAAATCAGTCCCAATATATTAGAAAAATCTGAATATTATTATTTAAATAATATTCCCATAAGGATAATCCTTATAAAAATAATTGAAGTAAAAGTTTTAAACTCATACTTGAAATGAATATTAATAACCAAAGATATACTTATACGAAAGTATGATCTTTATTTGAATAATCGAAAATAAGTTTGATTATCGAAACATTATTCTTTAATAAAATAAAGAATATTAATTAGTAAATAAACGGATTCATAAGTCCTCGAATAAATATTCAACTAATATTCATTAATTAAAATAAACGGAGTCATAAGTCCTTGAATGAATATTCAACTAATATTCATTAAATAAAATAAACCGAGTCATAAGTCCTCGAATGAATATTCAAAGTAATATTCATTTAATAAAAATAAAGTTATCGAATAAACCTTACTCGATTAATAGTTTTGAAAACTATATCAATATATATATGTATATATATATATATATAATATACTCGGGAATATCGACTCCCGGTTTTAGAAAATTATCACCTTTGGGTCCCCTATACTAAGGGTATACGCAACTACTGTTTATCTCTAACATAGGTATTATGCAACTATAAGCAATTGAATCAACAATATATATCAAGATTACGAAACAGACATGCATATATACCATATCACATGCTCCAATATATCGCAAGATTTGCTAATTAACCACCATGCATCTATCACAAGATAATGCATATACATATGTATACATCATAACAATAGTTTAACGGATAGAAAACTTGCCTGAGTATTCCGGGGTAGACTTAATCTTAGAGTGGGTCCGATAACCTATGAACAACAACATAAGTCGGAATTAAACCCCGGTCGCTTAAGAAACTAGACTTTAACCAATTGAACCCTAACGTTCACTTATGGTAACTTATACGCTTAACGAATCACATAAGTCATTCGAGTACCCTCGGCTCCACTATATTTAATAAATTAACCATTAAGAGTTTTAAGGCGATTCTTTCGCGAGCACCTTACCAACTGCCTAATCCACTTTAAATAAATGTTTCATACTCCAATTAGTCATTTAAGGGCCATAACCAAGGTTTCAAAGTAAGGCGAGGGGTAATGGTTCGGTCGCGAACGCCGTTACTTAAAACGGTCATTTCTCCTAAACCGTACATCGGATTCAAACGAACCACATATTAAAACGAAGCACGTAACATGAGCTATCTAATCATGGCAATGGTCAAAACCTAACAGTGAGTTCACGGGTCCTAATGTAAAGAACAAAAACAGTCTAGGGTAATCGGACATTACGACGGCTATGTTTACGCGATTACCAATTTCGTACAACTCCAATTTAATTCACAAACAACCCACAATCATCACCATTCCACCATCATTCAACAACAATACAATATCATTCAACCATAACTCAATATCTCAACTTATTCATCTAAACCAAGTCAAAAATGTGGCCAAGAACTTTAAATCCAACAAGTATCACTCCTAACTCCAAAATCAACAAAACCACTTACTAAACAAAGCTCTAAACATGATTACACACCCATTACACTAACCCATCATCTAAACATTAGGAAATCCAAACAACAAAACTTAAGACTAAGATTAAGAAGAGTTATACCTTTCTTGAAGATTTTAATCCATGAAAGATCCTTGGAAGGCCCATGGAAGCCTTAATCTAACCTCCTACAAGCTTGATCTTTCAAAGAAATCAAGAACACAAAAATTAATTTCAAGAAAGTACTATTCACCATCTTCTTGAATGATTTATAGGAAATGCTAGGAAAGGATTTTGAAGCTAAGATTCTTAGGAAGTATGTAACTTAACTAGGAGAAGCTAGGATAATTACCTTGTAAATTAGCAAGTGGAGGAGCTTGGACTTCCCTTTTTCTAAGAAAGAAGCCGAGAGCTTCATGAAGAAAAGAGAGGAAATAAATTATTTTTGCTTGCTTGGTGTATTTGTGTGGTGTTTTGTTAGCTTGGTTAGTTTAGAATTTACCATGGTAAATAATGTTTGGCTACAAATCAACCAATAAAACAATCTCACTTGTCATGCTTATGTCACATTTCTTATGTCATCCATTTGCCAAAGGTCTTTGTCTTGTGGTTTGATGATGTCACAATCCTTGGCTTCTTGTACAAGCTTGTCTCTTGGTCGCTTATTTGTTTTACGGTTCGCTTAACTTTCGTTCGTGTTTATCGTTCGAGGGATCATATCCGGGATCTTATTACTTAGGCTTCCCCTAAACCTTTCTCAATTTTTTATATTCCATTTATGATCCTCTCTTAAAATCCTTGAATTTAAATCCTTTTTATCATGTTACCTTATACTCAATTCTTTCTGTATTTGGTAGATTTCCGGGAAAAATCAAAGTGTTCGAATTTGGATTCTGACGATCTTTACATACACTTATATATCATATAGAGTACTAATAAGATCTCAGAATAACAATAAAAGAACCCCTACATAGTGTGGCATGAAAAGTTTTTCTTATTCAGCATAATCAGCAAAATCACTATTCATAAGGGTTTTAAAAAAATTCCAAAATTTGGGGTTATTACAGATTGCTTCTGGTTGGGTCAAAGCATACCCAATCTCAGAGTTAGCACGGAAGTCCTGAATGAAGTGAAGTTCTGATGGAGCTTCACCCTTGCTAAGAATAGCCAAGTAGTTGTTGGGAACAAACTTAGCTCCATTGAAAACAATGTCTTTTGGTGCCATTTCTGTGAAAAATCAAATGAGAAAAAGAGTGTTTGCAAGGTGTTTGATAAAATGCCTGTATGAAAAATCGCTTCAGAGAATATTAGTGGGTGAGAGAAAATAAGAGAGATGAGACAATAAGAAAAGTAGGTAAAAGATTAGAAAATCTTTTAACTCTCTTATTTATACAGCCCATGTGATAACAACTATATTTTTGAAGCATGGCAGACAATTTACACCTAGCAACATGTCAACAGTCAGTAAAAAGTTAAAGCACGAGTTAGTGGGCACGAGAACTAAGCAGTAATTAATGTGCACATGCAGTTTTTCAAGACAAATACATTTCTCACTTAACCAAATGATTATAACTATTTTTATCTCACCTAATTATATTCTGATAAAATATGACTGTTTCAGTATTTACCACAAATAAGTCAAGTAAATAAATAATGCCACGTAAGCATCAGAGTTTGTATCAGGATTTAATATCAGAACTTGACTATTATCAGATTTTAACGGTCATCAGAACATGGCTTCTATACTCAAAAAGTGAATGTTTGTTTCTGTGATTCTTCATACAAATACCGACTTGTTTCTTTAGAGTTTAAGCATCAGAGCTTCCATCAGAACTTGTCCTCAGAATTTATGCATATGACACTTAACTGTTTATCGAAAATAACTTAATCACCAGAGTAATTTTCATCATTCATATGGAGTGATAGTGTGTGCATTAGAAAAATATCAGATAAAGATTAAAGTCTGATAAACTTCAGTACATCTTAGAAATAAGGCATAACTAAGAAAAGTGCTTAAAATCTGTCATTAATAATGAAGTCTACTATAGAATAAATTTATGCAAAAATCCACCTCAACTGTTTGTGCTTATTTTATGCATCTTTTGAAATTCCTTTTTACAGTGGCTTCTCAGTGTAAGTGAGTCATAACTGCTATCAGAATTTATGCTATTATTAGAGTATTTCTCCAGCAATCAGAGAACGTGAAAAGTCACCAAGAAAAATTTATTTGATTGTAGTGGTTAGCTAATTCATGTACATGTACACTGAAGTCGCATATAATTAATATATTTTAGGTCACACAACACTGTAGAAGGGGGTTGAATACAGTGTTTATACAATCAAATCAATTTAACACAAGTATGTAACAAAGATCAAGTATATTCAATAAACTCTGTTACAATATGAACTGTTGTTCTCTCTCGGTGATGAACAAATATCACTAAGAGCTTCTAGGTTACAATGTATAATCTTCTCAATAATGATAACACATATAGTGTAAACCCTAAGTCTGTGTTTATATAGTACATAGTTATAAGATATATTCTAATTGATACGGAATAAAATTATGTCTCCTAAAATATATCAATCAGATATCTTCTACAAGTCTTCCAATCCTCTAACTCTTTTCATGCATATCTTTTTTGTTTTAGTCTCGATCTTCTCCTGTAAATCAGCTTCATTTCTTAACTAAAAGTCTTCCCGAACTTAAGTTCTGATATACATCTTCTGACAACTTAAGTTCTGATATTAAGCTCTGACTTCCAGTAAGTCCTGATTTCAGTAAGTCCTGATTTGTCCTGTTGTTAAGTTCTGAAAACTAAACACAAATCATATTAGACATGACATCTCAAATATATCTAACAATATATATAGCAGCAAAAATGGATTCAAATATTTTGATGTAAAAATAATGTTATATATTAATTATAAATTATAATTTTGTATTTAGATCGGGGTCGGGAAAATTAACGGTGCGTTTGGATCTCTTTAGTATTAAAGTTTGCAATATTTGAGGTACGGATTTCTGTCCCCTTTTTATTCAGCGCTACTCCTCTTGTCCTTTATATTTATTTGATTCATTCCGTTCTACTTTCTGTTCATTCCGTTAATATTTGTTTTGATCATTATAACTTCCGAAAATTGTTTTAAAAATTGATTTTGAAAGTTTTAGAAATTTGTTCATGCAGTTCTCAAAAAATATTTATGAAACCCTCTACTTTGGAAATCTGAATTATTTATCTAAGGTGAATTTTAAATTTTGCGAGAATTATTTTATTTGGACCCTTAGTGTAATTTAGGGTATACCGAGTTAACCAGCTGTAGGGGTACTACAGCCATGTCATTGCGGCACCAGTGACATGACACTTCCGTGACAGTGTGATTGGTCACGGCGTACCCTTCTGTTAGCTCTTAGGAGGAGCTTTTGCGAATTTAATATTTGTTCAGGAGATGTGGGTGCACCCAGAGTTTGATTTGTGATTTGATTTATGGTGACGTTGTATATGCCATACACGTTATCCATTATATTGCACGCATTAGGTACCATATGGTGTGTGTATTTGTATATGTTCTGATCTCGGTATGAAATATCCTAACCCCTCGTTATTTCAGCCGTGCTTGTTTTAAAATTATTACTTTATTATAATTTGTGAAATCTTCAGTTCTGATTTTTATTTTATAAATTGTATTCCAAATCCGTACTAGGCGTTTGGCTCATGCCGTATTCTTTTTCTGGCAGGTGCCTAGGGGGATCTAGGATTATGTTATGGAGAGCTACCCCATTTCGTTGATTAGAGTTTCTGACTTTATCATTATCGAGATTTAATTATTTAGAGATTTGGCATTTATATATTTGGTTATACAGTTTGGAGATTTAATATTATTTTTGATGATTTTTAGACTATTTAATTATTGTTTAGAAATATATTAGTGCTCTGTTTGCAGGTTTATGAATTTTAAATAATATCTCCTTTTATTATAAAAAGGGGGTGTTACAATATCATCACCCGAATATATTTTTCGGATATGGTTTCCTTTTATAGTCAATATCCCACTCTGTATATAACGTCATTTCCCAATACATAAATTTACAATTTAAAATAAATTACTTAATGTATGAATCAAGGAATGTGTATTATATACAAGTGTCAATAACTATATCCGGATTAAGAACCTAAGGAATAATAATATCATAGAATCTTAGTTCTTTATTGTCAAAAATAAAAGAAAGAATTATTCTATTATTTTGATCCCGTTCAATATACACAAAGTATACAAGTATTATTCAATAGTAAAGATATACTATTTCTAAATAATACTTCAACCCTTCGATTGGTTTGTCTAACACCTCTTAGACTGTGAACCTTTATTATATAATATAAGGATCTTGACAATCTAATCTTCTGCTATCCCATTTGATACTAGATTGTCTACAATATATAATATATAGACAATGTGAAAATATGCATTCAGGATTCTGAAATGATTATTATAATAGTATATACTTCAAACGAATAGTTCAGTAAAAACCCTAACAATCTCCCACTTATACTCAAGCTATTCTTTGAGTATATCAGTGTTTATTATAATCAATCCACTACCAATTATATAACTCGGTGACCAAGTGTCTAACTCCTATCGCTTCCACGTGCTCCTGAACAGCCTTAGCGGGTAAGCTCTTCGTGAAAGGATCTACCCGGTTATCCTTTGATGCTATATCAGCCATAATAATATCTCATTTCTTAACGCACTACCGTATGAGGTGATACTTACGCTCTATGTGTTTCGCTGCCTTATGGGCCCATGGCTCCTTGGTATTTGCCATAACACCATTATTATCACAATAAATCGTGATTTGCCGTGGCAAATTAAGAACTACATCCAAATCCAACAGGAAGTTTCGGAATCATATAGCCTCTTTGGCCGCCTTAGAGGCTGACACATACTCGGCAACCATGGTTGAGTCTGCAATACATTTCTGATTCACACTCCTCCATATTACGGCTCCACCTCCCAAAGTAAAAAAACATCCCAATGTGGACTTTCTCTTATCCTTATCTATCTAGAAATCTGAATCGGTATATCCCAGAGGCAACAAATCCGAGGACTTGTAACCTAACATATACTCCTTAGTTCTTCGCAAGTACTTGAGTATCATTTTTACTGCACTCCAATGTTCCTGTCCTGGGTTTGACTGGTATCTGCTAACCATGCCCACGGAAAAACAGATATCAGGTCTCGTACATAATATAGCATACATTAGGCTTTCATATGCCAAAGCATAAGGAACTGCCTTCATGTTCTCTATCTCCTTAGGTGTCAAAAGGAACTGACTCTTTGATAGAGAAACTCCATGTCTGAAAGGTAAATTACCCTTCTTGGAGTTCTGAATGTTAAAATGAGCTAATACGTCATCTATGTAGGGCTCCTGAGATAAAGCCAACATCATTTTCTTGCAATCCCTTATAACTTTGATCCCAAGGATGTATATTGTTTCACCTAAGTCCTTCATTTCAAATTATTTGAACAACTATCCCTTTATTGAAGACAACATCTTAACATTGTTTCCAATGAGTAAAATGTCATCAACATATAGTACTTAAAAACCACTGCATTTCCCTCACATCTTTTACACACGCATGCTTCGCTTGGACTTTGATCAAAACTATATGATTGGGCTGCATGATCAAAACGAATGTTCCAATACCTAGAAGCTTGTTTAAGTCCATAAATAGACCTCTTAAGCTCTCGGGCATCAGAAGTAGTAGAAGATGCTCTTGGCCTTCCTTAATGAATCCCTCTAGTTGTTGCATATAGATGGTTTCTTCAAGACTTCCATTAAGGAAAGTTGTCTTGACATTCATTTTCCAAATCTCATAATCGAGATGAGCTGTTATAGATAAAAGAATACGGATTGACTTAAGCATTACCACTGGAGAAAAGGTTTCTTCATAATCGATACCTTCTTTCTGAGTATCCCTTTCGCAACATGTCTTGCTTTCCTGGCTTTCACCTTTTTATTTGATCCTCTCTCTTTCTTGTAGATCCACTTACATCCAATAGGTTGTATACCCTTGGGTGGTTCCACGAGCTCCCAGACCTTATTAGAATACATTGATTCCATCTCAGACTCCATTGCCTTTTGCCAAAGATCTGCATATTTGTCTTGCAATGCATCTTCGTATGTCCGGGGATCATCATTATGTTAACTAGAGACAAAGTCGGAAGACTCTCCCAAAACCATGAATATATCAGGCTGTTAAACAACCCTCCCGCTACGACGAGGCACTGGTGCGGTATTAGTGACAGGTTATGCATTTTGTTGTGGCTGTTCTACCTGTACTATAGGCTTCTGGGTATAATCTGTCCCTCCCACTAGTTCCTCTAAAACGATACTACTCATGGGTTTGTGATTCATCATATAGTCTTGCTCTAAAAATTTTGCATTGGTGCTAACAATAACATCTGGATTCTTCGGACTATAAAATAAATAACCTTTCATTCCCATGGGGTATCCTACAAACATCCTTACTTCTGTATGAGATTTTAACTTATTCGCGTTCTTATTCAGCACATGTGCTAGACAACCCCATCTCTGAATGTGTCTTAGACTCGGTTTGTCCTCGGTCCACAATTCTTATGGGGTTTTAGGAACCGATTTAGAAGGTACTAGGTTCAGAAGATAAGTTGTTGTTTCTAAGGCATGTCCCCAAAATAACTTGGGTAAATCCAAATAACTCATCATCGATCTAACACTCTCTAAAAGAGTCTGATTCCTTCTCTCTGCTACACCGTTCTGCTGGGGTGTGCCTGGTGTAGTTTACTGGGATTCTATCCCTTTTCTGATAAATATTCCCTAAATTCTCCAAGAAAGTATTCACCACAACGATCTGATTGTAGGGACTTGATACTTTTATTAAGTCGCTTTTCCGTTTTAACTTTGTACTCTTTGAACTTCTCAAAGCACTCAGACTTACGGCGCAACAAATAAACGTACCCATATCTAGAATAATCGTCAATGAATGTGACAAAATACTCATAACCACCTCTTGCTTGGATATTCATGGGTCCACATAAATTAGTGTGAACCAATTCTAATACTTATTTAGCTCTATTACCCTTTTCCTTGAAATGCCTATTAGTCATTTTACCTTCCAAGCAGGATTCACAAACTGGAAATGGCTCCACTTCCAATGAGCTTAAAGGCCCGTCTACTACCAGTCTTTGAATCCTCATCAAGTTAATATGACCTAATATCAAGTGCCAAAGATATGTTTGGTTCAAACTAAAAGGTTCATTTCTTTTAGTAGAGGTAGAAGACGTGTTTTTCAATTCCTTATTTTGCAGTTGCAATGCAGGTTGACTAGGATTAATTACATACAAATCATCTTGCAATGTACCATAACATATAATTCGCTTATTCATCTTAATAGAAACATTATGATCCAAACAAACATTATAACCATCCATAGCAAGCTTAGAAACCGAAATCATATTTCTTCTAAAAGAAGGTACATAAAGGCAATTGTTCAAAACCAAAATCCTATCAGAACCAAAAGATAAATGAATAACTCCTACTGCAACAGCTGCTACTTTCGTAGCATCTCCCATGAACACGTATATCTCACCATCTCTAAGTATTCTGGAAAGATGGAATCCCTGCATAGAATTACAAATATGGTTTGTGGCTCCTGTATCTACACAGCAAGTGCTCTTAGATATAGCCGCAACATATGTTTCTGTAACTAGAGAAAGAGACATGCCAATATTGTTTATCATCCTAGGAAGAGGACAATCCTGTTTCCAGTGACCTGACTGCTTGCACCTGAAGCACTTTCCCTTAGGCTTTTTCACACCACCTTGAACTCCCACTGCCTTCACCGTTTTCTACGTCTGGGCCTTTTTCTTCTTCTTTATACCTTTCGGCTTAGAGGAAGAACCTTTCTCAGCCACATTCACTTGAATACTTTGCCAAAATAATCCTCCACCTGCCTGAAGTTTTGTCAGGAGTTCCGCGATACTATACAACCTCTTGTTCATGTTGTAATTCAATCGAAACTGCTCAAAACTCTTAGACAAGCTCATAAAGATAATGTCAATCTGGGTTTCCCCGTACCAAGGATCTCTATCTCATTCAGATGCGACATCATCTTGAGAACATGATCCCTTACAGGCGTTCCTTCAGCCATCTGAGTGTTCATTAAATCCTTCATGGCTACTTGCCTAGCAGCCCTATTCTGATCTCCAAAAAGTTCCTTGAGATTAAAGAGCATATCCTCAGCAGTGGCCATAGACTGATGTTGATGCTCCAAAACACCCAGCATTGATGTCAGAATGTAACATCGCGACATCTCATCAGCCTTAATCCACCGCTTATAATACTTTTTCTCATATTCAGGAGCATCAGCAGTAGGCTGATTTGGCTTGGGTTTATAAGTGCAAACTTGTACTCCTCAGCAGTCAACACAATGTACAAATTTCGTTTCCATTCAATATAGTTAGGTCCGGTAAGTTTGTTATCCTTAAGTATGGTGAACAATGGATTAAAGCTCATTGTATCATGAGAATCATGCATAAAAACATCACATAACATATAATGGTGCATTAAATATTAAGACCTATTGGTTACTCTAACAATTAATAAAATTAATGCACTAACATTTAAACACCATAAGTTTCTAGTACGCCACGATGTGTGACATGTATACCACCTAAATTTGTTCAAATGTTACTTTAATCCTATTACTAAACAATACGCCACGTTTGGGTGGTCTATATTATTTTTCAAAGCTAAGTGTATACCATCATTAAATCTTAAATTAAACATAATTATACCAGATGCCATCAAATGATATCTTAGATTTATCCGAAATCTATGAAACTTGGTATGCCACGATGGGTGACGTGTATACCTTCTAATATTCATTATTAATTTAAGAAGTTTGTTCTAGCAATTTCTTTAACATTCTAGACACCATAAATTATATGCCACGATGGGTGACGTATATATAATAAGTCTTTATGTTAAATTACATACAGACAATAATTAAGACCATGGGATTTAATTTCATATTAATTCCCTCTCCCACTTAGTATTTACTTTGAGGATTTTAATCTAGATACATCGTCCTATGTCATTTCTTCGAATTCCACATAAATCATGTCAACAACAAAGAATATATAACATAGCAGCATACTCTCATGATTAAAGCATTAATTAATATATTTCTATGTCCATATCATTCTAGCATGCTAAGGGTTAGTATCACATGGCATAATAACACAAAAAAGAAACATATAGTAGCAATAATCAAGATCAGCAAAAATTATGTAAAACATAATAAAGCACATTCACTATTATGGCCCCATATAACCTGAACAACGGATGCCTTTGATCATCAATGGATGACTTGATCAACGGATAACTTGATCATCAACGGATGACTTGATCAACGGATGTCTTTAATTCATCTTTCAAAATTTCTTGAAAACTTCGAGAGCCCGGTTGAAAGCCTAAACATCCTCAGAACGACTTGAAAACTGGGGCAATAGATCTTTAGATGTATTGCAGCATGTATGTCTTGTTCTGCCATTTTCGAAAAGGTATTTCAAGCCCAAATCGGATATCATATGCAAAGTCTGCAGCCACAACAGCGAAGCTCCCCGAAACAGAATGCAGCAGCAGAAAATCTTTGTTTCTTGCAGCATAATCGCTCAAACAATTACAAATAATTGAACAAACCTGTTCTATTACATCATAAAAACCAGAATAGGAAAAACTATCATGATCAACCCTCGTGATTTACAACAAAACCATGATAAACCGTGTGAGATCTTAACCATAAAAAATAACCACAATTAAACCACGTGGGATCCAAACACATAATTAAAACATGGCCATAATATTTAATATCAACCTACATCACAGAATCAATACAAGCATACCACTATATATATACATATATAATTATGACATGGACTTCATATCATAAAACGCAGAACCTAGAACCAGACTTTGATGCCAATTGTTGGAACAACGTGATCTCGGCCCTGCGTTTTATGATATAAATTTAATGAGTGTGAACAGAACATTAACATTAATCCCTACGGTGCAAGCAATTCAAATCCACATCTTCTACTGTATTCCCTAATTCTCCAAGGATGAAGTGTGGGCTTCGATCTCCCAAGGTGTACATCTCCTTTAAACTCTAAAAATCCAAAACCCTAGCTGGCTCCTTGAGAAAAACGGCTGCCTCTCTCAAATCCTAGGATCTTATTTCATTTTTGTGTTCTCTTGTTCTCACATTCGCGTGGTCTAGCTTCAGGAGTATTAGAATATTTATAGGCTACAATAGGGATCATGGGAAATTAGGTCGGGCCTCCCAATGACATTTTGGGCCATGCCCAATGTCATTAATTATTAATTCAATCCACTAAAGAATTAATATTTGTACTACCTTTCCTAATTCCGTAAATTAATTATTTAATTCGGCTCTCATATTATTTGCTTATTAAATTCCCCATGTTTAAGATATCGCATGTCCATTAATTAAATTAATTTTTGACAATTAATTTAATCAATATCTTTTATCCTTGATCCTCCAGTCAACCTTATAATTGTGCAAGAACAAATCTTCCTGCAGGACTAAAGCACAATTATCTTTATGAGCTTTCAAGAGGACATCATCACCCGAATATATTTTTCGGACACAGTTTCCTTTTATAGTCAATATCCCACTCTGTATATAATGTCATTGCCCAATACATAAATTCGCAATTTAAAATTAATTACTTAATGTATGAATCAAGGCATGTGCATTATATACAAGTGTCAATCACTATATCCAGATTAAAAACCTAAGCAATAATAATATCATAGAATCTTAGTTCTTCTTTATTGTTAGAATAAAAGAAAGAATTATTCTACTATTTTGATCTCGTTCAATATACACAAAGTATACAAGTATTATTCAATAGTAAAGATACACTATTTCTAAATAATACTTCAGCCCTTCCAGTGGTTTGTCTAACATCACTTAGACTGTGAACCTTTATTATATTATATAAGGAGTTTGGTAATCTAATCTTCTGCTATCCGATTTGATACAAGATTGTCTACAATATATCATATACAGACAATGTGAAAACATGCATTCAGGATTCTCAAATGATTATTATATGTTGGATATATTTGAGATGTCATGTCTAATATGATTTGTGTTTAGTTTTCAGAACTTACCAACAGGACAAATCAGGACTTACTGGAAGTCAGAACTTCATATTAGAACTTAAGGTCATATCAGAACTTAAGTGCGGGATGACTTTCATATAAGGAAGGAAGCTAATTTACAGTAGAATATCGATACTAAATCAAAAGAAGAATGCATGGAAAGAGTTAGAAGACTGGAAGACTTGTAAAAGATATCTGATTGATATATTTTAGGAGACAGAATTATATTCCATATTAATTAGAAGTTATCTTGTAACTGTGTATTATATAAACACAGACTTTGGGTTTACACTATATGTGTTATCATTATCGAGAAGATTATACGTTGTAACCTAGCAGCTCTTAGTGATATTTGTTCATCAGTGAGAGAGAACAGTTCCATTGTAACAGAGTTTATTATATTGAATATATCTGTTTACTGTTACTTATGTTCAAGATCGATTTGATTGTAATAACATTGTATTCAACCCCCTTCTACAGTGTTGTGTGACCTAACAAGTGGTATCAGAGCTTATCTGTTAACACACATACAGTAAAGATCCAAACAATCATGTCTGAAGAAGCACAAACTCCAACCAAGCCCACCAAAACTGAAGAAACTCAAAAGACTCAAACCCACAGTCGATATGAGACTATTAGGGTTCCCATACTGAGACCTTTTGAGTATCCCATATGGAAAGTGAAGATGGCTATGTTTCTGGAAGCTACAGGTCCACAATACCTTGATAGAATTAATGAAGGACCACATAAGCCTACCAAGCTCTCTGTTGTAGTTGTTGATCAACCAGCAATGACCATACCAAAGGAGAAATGTGAGTACACAGCTGAAGACATCTCATCTATTGCCAAGGATGCAAGGGTAAGGCATTTGCTGCATAGTGCCATTGATAATGCCATGTCAAACAAGGTAATTAATTGGAAAACTGTAAAAGAGATATGGGATGCTTTGGAGACAAGATGCCAGAGAACTGATGCAATCAAAAAGAACAGGAGGACTATACTCAATCAAGAGTATGAGCACTTTGACTCAAAATCTATTGAGTCTTTAACTGACTTATATGACAGGTTTGTCAAACTATTGAATGATTTGTCACTGGTGGACAAGGAATATGATCTTGATGATTCAAATCTAAAATTCCTTTTAGCTCTTCCTAAAAATTGGGATTTGAAGTCTACTACCATAAGAGACAACCATGACCTTACTGAAACTACTCTTGATGAAATTTATGGTATGCTCAAGACTTATGAACTTGAGATGGATCAAAGGAGCAAGAGGTATGGAAGAAAGTCAAGGACAGTTGCTCTTAAGGCTGGGGAGGAATCTCCTAATATGGTTGCCTCAAAAAGGGGAAAAGGAAAGGCTCTCATCATAAAGTCTGATTCAGAGTCATCATATTCTGATGATGATGATTCAGAAACTGAAAGTTTACCTGAAATGGATGTTGATGAAGAGATGATGAAATTGTGTGCTCTTATGGTGAAGGGTATCACAAAAATAGCCTACAAGAAATTCAGAAAAGGCAAGAAGTTTTCCAGGAAAAGTGGAAGTTCTGATAAGAAAGGGTTCAGAAAGTCTGAAGGCAAGGGAGGAAAGTCTGACAGAGGAGACAACTCAAATGTCAAATACTACAACTGTGGTGAAAGAGGCCACATATCTCCTAACTGCAAGAAAGGAAAAATTGACAAAGGCAAGGCACTGGTCACAAAGAAGAAAAGTTGGACAGACACTTCAGATTCTGAACATGAGGTGAACTATGCCCTGATGGCAAATTCTGATGGCAGTCCTGAAAATGCTGAATTGAAGGTACCTCAAACAACTTATGCCTTTCATACTGATGATAGTACTGAGTTGAGATTATATCTTAAAACCATGTTTATTAGTTATAGAGATCAAACTTTAATATGTGAAAGATTAACTTCTGAAAATCTTACTTTTAAGAAAAGGAATGATTATTTAGAAAAAGAGCTAGTTATGTTCCATCAAACTCAGAAAGAAAGAGATGATGCATTTTTTGTTAAAGATGAATTGCTAAAATTGAATAAATCTCTAAAAACTGAGTTAGAAAAGGAAAGAGAGATTATCAGAACTTGGACCAACTCTGTAAGAACTACTCAGAATTTATTAAGTAATGGAAACTGGAAAGAGGGCTTAGGTTATGGAGATGATAAAAGTGAAAAAGGAACTGAACAAATTGAGCCAATTGTTGTTAAATAGACTTCTAAGTCAAAGGTAAATCCTGTTAAGTTTGTAGCTAAAACTGTGAAGTCTGATTCTGAAAAGATGAAAGAGTCTGTGACAGAAGTTAAGGATAAGTCAACTTCTGACAATTTAAAACGGGATAAACCAGCTGAAGTCAACATAGGCTTAATGACAAAGAAGCAGCTTAAGCATAAGCTGAAAGAGACTAGGAATGTTAACAAGGTAAAGGAAGCTAGGAAAAATAGGAATGGAAAGGAAGGTATGAACAAAAGCAATAATTATATGTCTGTTCCTAATGCTCCTAGAAAGAAATGTTGTAACTGTGGAAACTCTAACCATCTTGCTTCTTTTTACAGGAAAAATAAAAGTATAAACTCTTTACCTCCTAGATCGAGAGTTAAGAGTCAGTCTGTTAGGTTTAAGCCACAAAATCCTTGTTTTCATTGTGGTAGTTTATGGCATTCCATTTATACTTATAAGGAATATCATAGTTTGTACAATGATTATTATCAAATAAAACCTTCTTTGAAGAAAGTTACTTTAATTCCTTCTAGTGTAAAGTCTGATATAAGTTCTGATAAATAGCATGTTAGCATAAACTCTGAAACTGAATCCGCTGCAAATGCTAACAAACTTAAAAAGGCCAAAGGATCCAAGCAAGTCCGGGTCCTTAAAACTAACCATTAGTGGTCTTTGTGATTGCAGGCCAACAGGAAAGATATCCTAGTGCTGGACAGTGGATGTTCAGGACATATGACTGGAAATAAAGCCCTTCTATCAGACTTTGTGGAGAAAGCTGGCACATGAGTTTCGTATGGAGATGGCAATATGGGAAAAACTCTGGGATATGGCAATATCAATCTTGGGAATGTCATCATTAAATCAGTAGCTCTTGTCTCAGGACTTAAACACAATCTGCTAAGTGTGAGTCAAATCTGTGACAGAGGTTATCATGTGGATTTCTTTGAAGAATATTGTGAAGTTGTAAGCAATTCTACAGGCAAAGTTGTTCTGAAAGGTTACAGGCATGGTAACATTTATAAAGCCAGACTTTCAACAAGTTCTGATGGTTCTGTAATTTGTCTGTTGAGTAGAGCATTAATTGAATAAAGCTGGAATTGGCATAAAAGACTCTCTCATTTAAATTTCAACAATATAAATGAGCTTGTAAAGAAAGATCTTGTGAGAGGATTGTCAAAATCAGTATTTGCTCCTGATGGCCTTTGTGATTCATGTCAAAAGGCAAAACAAAGAAAATCTTCTTTCAAGAGCAAAACTGAATCCTCAATTCTTGAGCCTTATCACCTACTGTATGTTGATCTATTTGGTCCAGTCAATGTCATGTCTATTTCAAAGAAGAAATATGCTATGGTTATAGTGGATGAGTTCACAAGGTACACTTGGGTGTATTTCTTGCACAAGAAGAATAAAACCGCATCTACTCTAACTGATCATGTCAGACAGCTGGATAAGTTGGTCAAAGATTCTGTTAAAATTATAAGAAATGATAATGGCACTGAGCTCAAGAATTCAATCATGGAAGAATTCTGCAAAGAGCATGGAATCAAACAGGAATTTTCTGCACCTGAAACTCTACAGCAAAATGGAGTTGTAGAAAGAAATAACATGACTCTCATTGAAGCTGCACGAACTATGCTTGATGAAGCAAAGCTACCAACCTACTTCTGGGCTGAAGCTGTGCAGACTGCTTGTTTTACACAGAATGCTATACTCATAAACAAGCATGGAAAAACACCATATGAGATGGTGAAGAAAAAGAAGCCAAATCTGAAATACTTTCATGTATTTGGATGTAAGTGTTTTGTTCTTAAGACTCATCCTGAACAGTTGTCAAAGTTTGATCTAAAAGCTGATGAAGGAATTTTTGTTGGATATCCACTTTCCACAAAAGCCTTCAGAGTCTACAATTTAAGAACAAGGGTTGTCATGGAATCTATCAATGTATCTTTTAATGATAAGAAGATTACTGGACTTGAAGATTTCAATGATCATGATCAGCTGAGATTTGAAAATGAAGATTTAAATTCTGATTCTGTAAATTCTGATGACTTAAATCCTAATCATGTAAGTTCTGACGGGTTAAGTTTTGATGTCATTGATACTGTGGTAACAACTCCAAAGGAAAATGCACATGTCCAGAGGGAGCAAGCTGAAGATCCTACCACAACTCAAGACTCTCAAGAAGCATCAGAACCTGTCACTGGCTCTTCAAGTTCTGATTCATCAAGTTCTGATGAGCCAAATTCTAATAATTCTGAAAACTCTAATTTTTCAAATCCTGAAGGAACCAACTCAAATTCTGAAAATTCAGAGAGCATAACTACAAGGGGAGCATCAGAAAATGCTGATGGAGATAACATGGATCATGGGGGAGGATCTAGTTCTAGAAATCAACTTCTATCTGCAAGGAAGTGGACCAAATCACATACACCTGACTTAATTATTGGAGATCCTGAAGCAGGTGTCAGAACTAGAACTGCAACATCAAATGAATGTCTCTATCATTCTTTTCTATCTCAGACTGAACCAAAGAAAGTGGAAGAAGCTCTTCAAGATGCTGATTGGGTACAAGCAATGCAGGAAGAGTTAAATGAATTTGAAAGAAATAAAGTATGGACCCTAGTGCCAAGACCAAAAAACAGATCAGTTGTTGGCACAAAGTGGGTGTTCAGAAATAAAACTGACACTGATGGCATAATTACAAGGAACAAAGCAAGGCTGGTTGCTAAGGGTTACTCTCAACAGGAGGGTATTGATTATGATGAAACATTTGCACCAGTTGCTAGATTAGAAGCCATAAGAATCTTTTTGGCTTATGCTGCTCACAAAAAGTTTAAAGTCTTTCAAATGGATGTAAAAAGTGCTTTTCTCAATAGAGAATTGGAAGAAGAGATGTGTGTTGAACAACCTCCAGGCTTTGTAGATTTAAAATTTCCAAATCATGTCTACATGCTTGACAAAGCACTTTATGGCCTTAAGCAAGCTCCTAGAGCATGGTATGAGACTTTAGCTCAATTCCTTCTAGAAAGTGGATTTCACAGAGGCAAATTGATAAAACATTGTTCTACCTCAACCATGGAAAGGACTTACTTTTGGTATAGATATATTTTGATGATATCATATTTGGTTCTACAAATGCCAAGCTCTGTGAAAGATTTGCAAAGCTAATGTAGTCAAGATATCAAATGAGTATGATGGGAGAACTTAGCTATTTTCTGGGACTTCAAGTCAAGCAAAATGAAGAAGGTACTTTTATCTGTCAATCCAAGTACACCAGAAATTTACTCAAGAAATTTGGAATGCAAGACAGTTCAACTGCATCCACTCCCATGGCCACTACAACTAAGTTAGATAAAGATACCGGTTCATCAGTAGATATTATTAACTACAGAGGTATGATTGGCTCTTTACTCTATTTAACTGCTAGTAGACCTGATATCATGTATGCTACCTGTCTTTGTGCAAGATTTCAAGCTGATCCAAGAGAACCTCATCTAATAGCTGTGAAAAGAAATTTCAAGTACCTCAAGGGTACAGCTGATTTAGGATTGTGGTATCCTAGAGAATCAAATTTTAAGCTAATAGGTTACTTAGATGTAGATTTTGCAGGATGTAAAATTGACAGGAAAAGCACTAGTGGAAGCTGCCAATTTCTTGGAGACAGATTAGTTTATTGGTTTAGCAAGAAATAGAAATCAATTTCCACATCAACTACAGATTAGAATTTTCTAAAATACCTATTTACTGTGATAATCAAAGTGCTATTTGTATGACAAGTAATCCAGTTCAACACTCAATGACAAAGCACATCAGCATTAGGTACCATTTCATCAGGGAACATGTGATGGAAGGTACAGTGGAATTGCATTTTGTTCCAACAGATCAACAACTAGCAGATATCTTCACAAAACCACTATGTGAAGCTACTTTTACAAGACTGGTAAATGAACTTGGAATGGTTTCAGGTTCTTTTTCTAAATCTGCTTAGTTTTTGTTCTCATGCATCAGACTTTATGATCAGTGTTTACATATTGTCTTATCTTCATGTAATCTGTACTTAAATTGAAATACATTAAATGCTGATTGTTATCCGATGTGGATTTTTATACTCTGATAGTGATTTGAATGTTCTGTGACTATTCAATCCAATGAGGATTACTGTGCTAGATGTTGATCTAATAGTCTTTAACATACTAGAAATCCCATGTTTGAATTAGTTGTTTATGTGGAAATTCATTAACACAAGCAAATTCTGATTTTGATCTTAGTCAAATTTACTTTGTGTATCTTATTACTAAGTCACAAACTAGATTCTTGCTTCTTATCTATCAAATTATGATGTCAGTAAATCTTAAGGATGAACTAAATGCTGAAAAGCCTCACTTATTTGAAGAAAAAGAAAAGAAAAATAAAGTCAGGTACTCCTTTGAGATCTAGAGTAACTATGTGGAAGGGAAGACCCAAGTGCATTATTGGTATTAAGTAATATGCATTAGAAAAGCAAATAAATTTTTTTCTTGGTGACTTTTCACATTCTCTGATTACTGAAGAAATACTCTGATAATAGCATAAATTATAATAAGCAGTTGTGACTCACTTACACTGAGGAACCACTGTGAAAAAGAATTCTAAAAGATGCATAAAATGAGCACAAACAGTTGAGGTGGACTCATGCACAAATTTATCCTATAGTAGACTTCATTATTAATGACAGATTTTAAGCACTTTTCTTAGTTATGCCTGATTTCTAAGACGTACTGAAGTTTATCAGACATTAATCTTTATCTGATATTTTGCTAATGCACACACTATCACTCCATATGAATGATGAAATTACTGTGGTGATTAAGTTGTTTCAGATAAACAGTTAAGTGTCATTTGCATAAATTATGAGGACAAGATCTGATGGAAGTTCTGATGATTAAACTCTGAAGAAACAAGTTAGTATTTGTATGAAGAAGCACAGATACTGTTAGGTCCCAATATGTTTGTAGAAGGGGGGTTGAATACATACAATACCGTTTAATCGAATAAAATGCGGAATAAAAAGGTGAAACAAAATTCAAGTTAAATAAAACTATTATTAAACTTAAAAGGTGTTACAACAACGGTATCGTTTACAAGAGATTAATCTCAAATCAATTATTACAAATCTAGAATAAATTCGACATGCACTTTTTCTATTTTTGCAATAAAAAAGATCAAATGCTAAAAGCAATTTGAGATTAAGTTCTAGGGATTTCGATCCGCTAGATAGTTACACAAGAACAAGAAAAGTATTTCTAGTGGATTGGATTTAACAATAAATACTAGAAATAAATGATCTGTGTAGTTTGCAATAATTTCTCTGCAGGTTCTCTTGTTCTGTGTTTTGCTGTTGAATATTCAATGCTGTGTTCTGTTGAAAATTGATCTGCTTTCCGTTGTTTAAGTAAACAAAACAATCCAATTGAATCAGCAAGACTTTCGGCAAGACAATCAAATGAACTGGCATGACAATCCATTTGAACTGGTAGGACTTTCGGCAAGACAATCCAAATGAACTAGCATGACATTCGGTATGACTATTGATTGTCATACCGATTGTCTTCCTAATATAAAAGATAGTCTTGCTGGATTAAAACAGATTTTAATCAAATAATAATTCTGAATTAATTAATCAATTAATTCAAATAATCAATAAATTAATCTTTGCAGATTTAATTTATTTTCTTAATTAAATTATATGGCTTAATTAATTAATAGAGAATTAATACCAATCTTGAACAGCAACCATTCCTCTGAAAATCTTCTGAAAATCACTGTCAATTACGAATCAATTCCACCACTTCAATGTTGACACTCGATGTACTGTCTGGTTCATGAGTGACTAACTTCCGTGACGTTTCTTCATGCCTTGACCTTGATACTCTTGATTTTCTTTAGACTAAATCCTTGTAATTAATTAATATCCTGGCGAGATCTCTGTCACTTTATTAAATCCACAATCTTGATTTATATCACTGAGGCTTGATCAATTTCTTGAGCTTCTTCCAGTGAATTAAGTCATCAAGTCCGTAGATGAACAATGTTACTTAATCCTTTGACATATGTTACTCTGTGAGATCTCTCTGACGATAGATCCACTATTTACTTATTACATTCTTATTTGAGTTGAGTTAAATCCTCGAATAAACAAATAGACTATAACATATACCTTTCAATCTCTCCCTATTTGCTTGTTAGACAATAACAACAAATACCTAGAGGATAACTCAACTAACAAATAAGAAAAAGATATAAACAGTAATGCAAAGTAAATAGCAGAAAAGTTCTGGATTATATTTAACATTTTCCAGATTCCAAAAGAAATTTACAAGTGAATACAAGATAGATGTTCCTCTAGCCTGAAAATATAACTACATTAGTCTATCTTGATTCATAAAGCTCTAATCATATTACATTGTGTTTTGAGCTAATTGAATTTAGTTGTCCTCTCTTCTGACTTCACCTTCTTCTAAATCTTGAAACAACTCCTTGTCAAAGACACGTTCCTTTTCCGAAGTGAAGCTGTCTGGTCTAACTGGTTGAACTCCAACTGTCTTTAGCTTATTCTTGAGTTGATTGTACCTTTTAATATTCTTTTCATAATAAGCTTGAATCAGATCAGCTGCTTGAGTTTTCAACATGGATGAATATCCAGCAGTTCTTAAGTGATGTTCCATCAAGACCAGATGCTTAGCTGAGTAGTCTTTAAGAGATTGTGAATCGAGCTGGCAGATTTGAAGACAGTCAGACTTAAAGAATCTTACCTGATGAGGATTGTTGACCACTTGAGGACTAGCCCTGCTGGCAAACTCTTTGAGCCTTTCTCGAAGAACTTCATTCAATTCTGAGCTTCTTTTTACTTTGTTGAGAAGAACCCAAATCTTTGACAAAGAACGATTCTCAAACAGATGAAGTGACACCTTGAAAGATCCTTCGCTCTGACAATATACAAAGGGATCTATCAAAGGCAGTTGTGATCCTTGAGACTTCAGTCTTTATAGCATTCATGTACATGTCATTGTTTGGATTAGAGATCTCCAGCTTGTCCAGAAGATGTAGAAACTGTCTATCATTGTTTGTGCTCAGCTGAGGCATATCAAGTACTCTCCTAGCTTCATCCCATTTTTCACCAATCTTCAGTCTGACATCTCTTCTCCTTTCTTGAGCTTTAATGTCATGAAGACGTTGCTTTTGAAGAGTTTTTGTTCTTTGTATGTCTTTCCTCATGTCAATGATCTGGGAGACCTTTTTGAGTTCAGCTTCTTTTCTTTTCATCTCTGACTGCTGCTGCTGAAACTCTTTCTCAAACAGAGGATCCACTGGAGCTTCCTCTTCCCGTTCTCCAAAATCACTTTCCTCCTCAGCTTCAAAGAAACCATCTTTATCTTCCAAGACTGGTTCAGTGGGAACGTCACAAATATCAAAGTCATCCTGTTCTCCACTATAGTAGATATCATCAGGCTTCCCTGTGTGTGACGCCCTCAATCTCGGGGTTAGGAAATGAGGACTCACACACCTCTATTCTAATAATTAAATATGCATAGACCCCGATTAACTACTAACAGGATCAGCAGGATAAAGTATGAGACAAGATTACAACTACCAATCACAGAATATAACTTACAAACCCAAAATATTATTCAATAATCAATATCGATTCCGGTTGGGAACCGACAGATAACCCGTTGTATCTTTAAATACCTCTTTCTAGGCGCGAGCTCACTCATAACCTGTACTACCTGCTCTGGCAACTGGAAGCCCTCAACACGGTAGGGACCACCAGGTACGCTCTTACGAGCAGTGCACCTAAGCCTGGCCATCTTCTTGCTTAACTGCCATGGTTAGATTAAGATAAAACAAATGAGTATAAAACTCAGCAAGTAACTAAATAGCAGTTCTACAATATCAAATCTCAATATACTTTGAACAAACTAGGGCATTCTACTTTAGCTAATCTAGGTGGCAGATTTCCATATATTTTTTTTTGTTTTCTTTGGGATAAGGAAAAGGTATCCGAAGAATAGTTGGGCTTTCAAGAAACAAAGCTCGAAACAGGGCGAAAGCCGACATTCATCACAATTCATTATAGGATCAAAATAGATCTTTCGGTAGAGGAAAGCAACAGTATTTCAAGATATAGAATCATTCATATGATCAACAATTTCAGGAATCAGGGTTCTGAGCTTTAAGCTCCACATTAACATAATCAACTCTTTTCAAAGCAGTATAAACCATTTTCATTTCCAAAAATCAATTTACTGAATAAAAGTTTCAGTTCCCTTTTTAAATAATCATTTAGAACCCTTGATTGGATCACTTATCTTTCCATTTCATTATATACGGGTGATCAGTCTGTATCGACCTCCATTCTGGTCTTTAAGGTACCATTCGGCATAATTTCAGCCTTAAATTGGACTAGTCCCACTAGCCTCTTACCATGACTGGACTAGTCCCACTAGCCTCTTACGTCTCAATCCAATCCATCAGGAATTCATTCGGAAAACCTTGAGTTGGAAAAACAAATAGGTTTTCTAAAATCCATTTTATCATTTCCAAGCATTTGAAATCATTCGGACTCTTTCAAGTCGAAACTCATTCTTAATTCAGATTTTAAAGAAACAAAGTTCAGGGAGTGAATCAAAGATACGCAAGGAACAATTCTCAAGAATTTTGTATCAAGGATAATAAGGTACTAAATTTGAAGGATCAGTAATAACTTAGGGATCATTAGGGCGATCAAGAGAAACAGGGTATCATTAACAGAGTTATCCAAGATAATTAAAGGTTCAATATGATTCATGGCATTATAGGAAACTGGAACAGAAAGGCAGATTATCAAAGGGTGAAATTAATAGGATTATCAATAACAGGTTATCAAGAACAAGGGTACTTCAAATCAATATCAGGGTTTCATAAAGCAAGGGTTTTATACTTTAACAGTTCAATACTCTACATGGTATGAACAACATTTCCTTTATAATCATTTACACAAGTAATCAGAGTTACTTGCCTGAAATTACTTTCCTGAGGGTTGAACTACTACCACCTAGTATACTTTTCCCTTTCCTAGCCCGAATGCCCTCACGCTCCGAATCTACAATAAAAAACCAAAAATCTTAATTAGATTCCCAACTCTCGTTCCTGGAACGATCTCTCTATACGATAACTCGATTATATCTTTGACTCGAGCAGACGAATATAGCTTATACAAATAAGCACATAGCACATAGCACAATCCTTTCTCGTAGTTTTTATATCCTTATATTCCTAGCAATCAAAGCGTACTCGCTTGACCTAGGCTATTTCTCAAATCACACTAACACGACTCTTTTACGAGTACTAGACCCATTTACAACCAAACATTTACGTGCATATTATCACTTATATCAATCGACTTAATTCCTTTTTCTTTTATTCCTTAATTCAAACCAAAACAACAATCCAATCAAGCAAAACCAAAGGTTTTCACATATAACACTCAATCATTCTTTCAATTACCAAAATCAAGTTTTGACCTTTCTTTCTTATGGCCTATTCGGCCTTAACACTTATCACAATCAAGAATCAAATATGCAAAAATAGATTTTGACATGCAAGGTTATATACCACATTTCTTTCTTGTTTTAATCCCCTATTAAATCATTCCATTCATTAAGTCACCAAACCATGCACTACTTAGTGATTTCAACTTAATCAATCCATCAAATCAACATGCATACACTTAATCACCAAGTTATCCCCTTTTTATCTTGTTTTCATTCGGCAAGAACATAATTTTCAACTCAAAGACTAATTACTAGCATGCACTCATTGATCTCCTTTAAAACTATCATGCAATTGCTTTTAAATCATACAAACTTAGTGTTTACCAAGATTATCTCACCAAATTCAATTTCCTTTCTTATTAACTCAAAAATTCGAACCTAAACTTAGCATGCAACAATAATTCATTCCTTATTAATCTAATCACCTTCCATCATTACTTTAATCAAGTCTACTCACAACAAACCACTTTAAAGATTCAACCCATTCGGGTTTATCAAGAAAACACACATACAAAGATCAATCTTGACATGCAAAGTCCTATATCACATTTTCAACTTGTTTTAAGCCTTAACTTAGTCATTTAACTCATTTTCATCAAGATTTCCGAAGCACAAAGCCAAACATCACCTAATGACTCAACCTTAATCAAATTATTCAATTCATGCATTCACTTAATCACAAATCAATCTCTTTTAAACCCATTTTCCATTCGGAAAACATTCAAAATTCACAATCCAAGAACCAAACATTGACATGCATCACTAACTCCTCTTTTAAATCAACATGCAACTCTATTTCCTACTAATTAAGCTTAGTTCATACCAAGATCAAGTCACAAAATTTAATTTCCCTTTTTATTAGCATAAAGCCGAAGCAAAAACTCACATGCAAATCATCAATTTTGATTTTCTAAGCAACAATCACATGCACACATTCATTTTACAATCAAGGAAATCATTTTACCAATCACATACTCAATTTTCAACAAAAGAAACAAAACCCTTTTTCAAGCTTTCAAGAAACCATAACATGCAACATTAAAATCCAACAATCACATCATGGAAAACCCACCGGCTCTCCTTTGGATCATGGCCGGTGGTTGTCGAACTTGAGAGAGTCCATGACGGATCTCTTCTCGAGTTTATGACCTCCAAAACCTCTTAAAATCACTCTTATAGTTATGCTTCAAGAAATTGTTTTTCTTAAACACAACCATAGTGATCACTTCAATAAAACCTTTATAATCACTTACATGCAAGTAGGAATTGAAGTATATACCAAGAATAACAACTAATGGAAGCAATATCTCGGTGTTTGAGTGTGTTTTAATGGTTGCATGCGAGTGAGAGAGGTGAGAGATGAGAGAGCCGAGAGGGAGTGAGAGAGAAAGAGTGCGTTCGGGAGAAAGAAAGAAAAAGAGAGAAGAGAGAATGAGTGCTCGGGAAAGAAAGAAGAAAATGGGGAGGAAGGGGTTGATTTATACTCCACCAAAGCAAGGGCAAGATGGTAATATAATAATTCCTTTTTGACTCACACATACTTTCTCTTTTTACTTAAATGCAACAAAATTCAAATATAAAATATATCTCTCTCGGGAAGTCGAGGATTATTGAAAATGACAATTTTAACACGTAGGTCTCGAAATTAGATTTTTATCCATTACTCATAATAAGAATTTGAGCGAACGGTTGATTTTATATGAATTTCACAAACTTGCTTTAATAAATACATTTTCCACATAAAATCAATTTAAAAATGCAAAGATCAACAATCAAATTCACTTATCATTTTTATAAAGTCTCTAAGGTCTTTACAAGGATAACAGAACAAATCCCATATTTTTATCTTACTCGGATGATTTTATAAAAATGCACGAAGGTTAAATAAACCCTTATTTAAATCAAATAATTCCTTTAAAACCATAAAAATGTCACAGAGCACACAGTCATGCACACAGGCTAGCAATCACAGATATACGATTATATAATGACTCAGGTCTGATCACAAATTTATTCCTCTTTATATCTGTATTCCCTTTTTATTCTTTATCATCTTTTACGCGTACCGGGTCACGTTCAGCCTGACGGCCCGACGCTCAGCGTTTCGATTACGCTTCTCATTATATTTGCCAATCAACACGTCTCTTAAGATGAAATACTTTATTCATTCACTTTACATATAATTCACATTTTATATTATTTAATTCCATATTAGGACGGGTTCCGTTCTACCTGACGGCCCGAAACCACAGCTCGACTTCTAAGCTGACTCTTTAAATTGGAACGTTTTTATCCACGCTCCTTAACTCTAGTATACAGATAAGACAAATAATCACCGCTTAATCACATAATCTCATCACATAACACATACTTTACTTTCTTAATTACGACGCAAAATTCTCGGTCGTTACAATCTACCCTCCTTAAAAGGATTCTGTCCCCAGAATCTAATCTAAGCAAATAGATGGGGATACTTTTCTTTCATTTTCCTTTCTAATTCCCAAGTCGATTCCTCGAATAGTGGATTTCTCCACAACACTCTAACTAGAGGTACAACTTTATTTCTAAGCGTCCTTTCTTTTCGATCCAAAATTCGCACTGGTTGTTCCACATAGGACAAATCTTGTTGGATTTCTACTGGTTCCAACTCGATCACATGGCTCGCGTCGGCATTATACTTTTTCAGGAGAGATACATGAAATACATTGTGCAGATGTTGCATTTGCGGCGGCAGTGCCAATTCATACTCCACTTTCCCAACTTGTCGCAATACTTCAAATGGTCCAATATACCTTGGACTTAGCTTTCCTTTCTTTCCAAATCGAGTTAAACCTTTCCAAGGAGATATCTTCAACAAGACCTTGTCTCCAGTTTCGAATTGCACATCTTTTGGCTCTTGATTCGCGTACTTTGCTTGTCGGTCTTGAGCAGCAATTAATCTCTTTCGTATCATTTCAACTTTTTCCTTCGTTTGCTGCACTAACTCGGGGCCAATTAACTTGCGCTCACCAACTTCGTCCCAATAAGTAGGGGATCTACACTTTCTTCCATACAACGCTTCATAAGGCGGCATGCCAATACTTGCGTGATAACTGTTGTTGTAGGAAAACTAAACTAAGGGCAAATGATCGTCCTAATTTCCTTTAAAATCTATTGCACAGGTTCGCAACATATCCTCAATTGTCTGAATTGTCCTTTCACTTTGTCCATCTGTCTGCGGATGATATGTTGTACTCATTTTCAATTTCATTCCCAAATGATTGTGGAATTGTCGCCAAAATCTCGAATTAAACCTTGGATCTCTATCAGACACGATAGATACAGGAACTCCGTGACGCATCACGATTTCATCCAGATACAATTTGACCAGCTTCTCTAATGAAAACCTTTCGTTTATCGGCAAGAAATGTGCTGACTTTGTCAATCGATCAATTACCACCCAAATCGCATTATGATTAGACTTGGTTTTAGGTAATCCTACCACGAAATCCATCGCGATATGTTCCCATTTCCATTCAGGTATGACCAGTGGCTGAAGCAATCCACTTGGCCTTTGATGTTCCGCTTTAACTCTTTGGCACGTGTAACATTTGCTTATCCATTCCGCAATTTCCTTTTTCATGTTTGACCACCAAAAATTTTCTTTCAAATCCTGGTACATCTTCGTACTCCCAGGGTGAATTGAAAATCTCGAGTTATGCGCTTCTTGCAAAATCTCGTGCTTTAGTTCCACAACATCAGGTATCCAAATACGTGAGTTAACACGGTATATCCCTTTTCCATCCTTTTGAGCTTTAATTTCTTCTCCCGTCAACTTATTCCTTTCGCGATTCATCACTTGCTCTTGACAGCATCTAATCTTTTCCAAAATTTCAGGTTGAAACCGTATTGCATAAATGGCTTCACCTCCACATTCTGGAGTCTGCACCACTATTTCCATCTTTTCAAAGTCCTTGATTAATTCTTCTGATGACGTTAACATATTCAACTTTTCCTTTCGACTTAAAGCATCAACTACCACATTTGCCTTTCCAGGATGATAGTTTATCGCACAATCATAATCTTTGATCAATTCCAACCACCTTCTTTGTCACATATTTAGTTATTTCTGAGTAAAGATATACTTTAAGCTCTTATAGTCCGTATAAATCTCGCACTTTTCCCCGTACAAATAATGCCTTCAAATCTTAAGGGCAAATACAATTACTGCCAATTCCAAATCGTGCGTTGGATACTTTTGCTCATGCGGCTTGAGTTGTCTTGACGCATATGCTATTACCTTCCCGTGTTGCATTAACACGCATCCAAGTCCTTTATAGGAAGCATCACTGAATATCACAAATTCACCTTTATCATCTGGTAATACCAACACTGGGGCGGTTACCAATCTCTTCTTTAACTCTTGAAAACTTTCCTCACACTTTTCTATCCAAACGAACTTCTCATTCTTTCTCGTCAATTTTGTCAATGGAACGGCAATCTTTGAGAAATCTTGCACAAATCTTCTATAGTATCCGGCTAATCCCAGAAAACTTCTGACTTCCGTCGGAGTCTTGGGTCTTTCCCAATTCATTACAGCTTCTATCTTGGCTGGATCCACTTTAATTCCTTCTTTATTAACTACATGACCAAGAAATTGTACTTCCTTTAGCCAAAATTCACACTTTGAAAACTTTGCATACAGCTTCTCTTTTCGCAGAATTTCCAAGGAAATCCTCAAATGCTCCTTATGATCTTCCTCCGTTTTGGAATAAATAAGTATATCGTCAATAAACACAATCACGAACTTGTCCAAATACTGCTTGAACACTCTGTTCATAAGATCCATAAATGCAGCTGGCGCATTCGTCAAGCCAAATGCCATCACCAAAAACTCATAATGTCCGTATCTTCTTCGGAACGCTGTCTTGGGTATATCTTCCGCTTTGATCTTTAATTGATGATACACAGATCTTAAATCAATCTTTGAGAAACACGAAGCTCCTTTTAATTGGTCAAACAAATCCTCAATCCGCGGTAGAGGGTACTTATTCTTGATCGTCAACTTATTCAGCTCACGGTAATCGATACACAATGGCATACTTCCATCCTTCTTCTTTACAAACAACACCGGTGCGCCCCACGGGGATACACTCGGTCGGATTACTCCTTTGTCCAACAACTCTTGCAACTGAGCTGCCAATTCCTTCATTTCAACTGGCGCCATGCGATAGGGAGCTTTCGACACTGGTTCCGTACCAGGAGCCAATTCAATCGTAAACTCGATCTCTCTGTCTGGAGGTAGTCCAGGCAATTCATCAGGAAACACGTCCGGAAAATCTCTTACTACCGGAATATCGTCGATCCTTACAGATTCTTTCTCCACGTCCACGACATGAGACAAATAAACCTCGCATCCTTGACGCATTAATCTTCTCGCCTCAATAACCGTTAGAAACTTCTTATCTTGCCTTTTTCCTTTAAATATCACTTCCTCACCATCCTTGGTTTTTAACTTCACTTTCTTACTTTTACACTCTATTTGCACCTCATGATTTGACAACCAATCCATTCCTAGAATAACCTCAAATTCTCCTAACTTAAAAGGAATTAAGTCAGCAGAAAAGTGCCGACCTTCTATAGACACATCACAATCGGGACAATCTTATTAACAACAACTTTCTCTTGATTTGCTACCTCTATAATTAACTTAGGCTCTAGAGGGTACGCAACATAATTTAACTTATCAAGAATGCTTTCAGAAATAAAAGATCTGGTTGCTCCAGAATCCATCAAAACTTTTACTTCTACTGAGTTTATAACAAGCATACCTACTACCACGTCCACATCTTGCACCGCATCTTTCATTGACATGTTAAAGGTCCTAGCTCTGGGTTGAGCTGATGGTGCTGGGAGAGACGGCGGTCTAGCAATTCTGAGAACATTAGCCTTCTGCACAGGCTCCTTGCAATTTCTAGCCATATGGCCTACCTTGCCACACTTGAAACAAGCCAAATCAGGCTTCCTTATTTCATTTGAACATTCCGAAGAATAATGCCCCTTCTGGTTGCACTTAAAACATGTTATATCCAGCTTATTACACCTCCCCGGGTGTCTCTTTCCACAGTTCCTGCATTCTTGCATCTGGGGTCTGCTTTCCTTTCCCGATTGTCCAGCTTTTTGGAAACGGTTCTTCTGAGCTCCATTCCCGGGTCTAAACTTCTGGAACTTTTTGTTCTGACCTCCACCAATCTTCCCAAACTTTCCTCTGAACTTTGAACTTCCTTGCTCTTGCTCAGAGCATTCAAACTTCCTCTTTCTTCCTTCATTTTCTCTTCGAGCAGCTTCCCGCTCACCTTCCACTATCATTGCTTTCTGAACCAAAGCAGCATAGTTCTTGATCTCCAACATCGCTATTTGACTCCTAATCCACGGCTTAAGTCCCTGCTGGAACCTCTTAGCCTTCTTTGCTTCAGTATTCACGTACTCTGGCACGAACCTTGATAATTCCGAAAACTTCACCTCATATTCTGCTACCGACATTTCCTCCTGTCTAAGATCCAAAAATTTCATCTTCAACTGATCTTGCATATAACTTGGCAAATATTTTTCCAGAAACATCTCAGTGAACTTCTCCCAAGATAAGTCTTTGTCTTCCAACAACGCCTTAGAAGACTCCCACCAGAAACTTGCTTCATCCCTCAAATAATAACTTGCGTACTGAGCTTTCTTATCATCCTTAATTTCGGCTAGCTCAAAGGCTTTTTCCATCTCTCTCAACAACGACTGTGCTTTAATCGGATCTGGCAAACCTAAGAACTCTGGAGGATGAACAGATTGAAAGTGCTTGAAATTTCCAACTTTTGGGGCCACAGGTTGTTGCAAAAGCTGAGCAAGTCTGCTCATCAAAGTGGTTTCTGGGTTTATTTCTGGGTCTTGGGTGGGAATTTCTTTTTCTTGGTGATCTGGTGAGTTGGCCATTTCTTACAAACCTGATTGAGCAATTATTTAGCAATACGATAGCATGGCATATATATAACAACATTTTTTTATGAAATCTCCTTTGTGGGTTTTAAGTTTTACCAAATTTGCACATGCAATCCTATTAGTACATAATTCTCATATCAGTGTTGTTTTATCATGGCACGGAATAGGGTTTTACGATCTTTAGACATGGTTGTACGAAAACATAGCTGTATTTAAAACATGGCATTGAGAACAGTTTATAAGATAAACAAGGTGCACAAAGGAAAGCAAGATAATAGATTTATTTAAATCAAGGGTTACATAGGAAATATTCTGGATTTTAAGGTTCTGAAACAAGGTACAATAAATAGTAGGGTTAAACAGAGGAAAAACTGGAAAACATCCCCCTATCTACCCCTAACTTCCATCTACTACTACTACTGAAGTGGTCTGAAATACAACAAGATAAATGAAAAAGGGATCCCGGCATCTGACCAAGTATCCCAAAGCCTACCGGCGCTGAAAACAACAACAACAATCTACGGCTCAACCAACAGTCCCGTCTAATCATCTAGGATCTCTCTCAACACAACCAACATCCAGCGAATGATCTTATGCAGCCTCCGGGCCTCAGCATCAGCATCACTAGTGGATGGTCCCTCATCCAATCTCTTCCTGGCAACCTGCTCCACCAACTGAATCCTAGCTCTCCACTCCTCCATCACTACAGAAGTCCTCTGCCTAGAGTCTCGAATCAACCTATCTACCAAAGCTCCCAACTCAGGAATGCGGGAGTACACAAAGTCTCGGTCCTGGGCTAACTTGCCACCAATACTGACAGGAACAGTCTTAGGCATCTCCGACTCTGGCTCAGGGGCAGGGGTCTCTGAATCAGGCCTCAAGGGTGAAATCTGCATAGGGATCTCACTACTCTCAGAAGGGTCCTCCTCTGGGTCTGAACTAACATATACAGGCTCCTCTGGAGAGGGTGGAATAGGGTCAACAGGGGTACCAGTCAAGCTAATCTCTGAGTCTGAATCACTACCACTACTAGGATCCTGAGAGAAAACATAAAACAGCAACCAAGAAACAATGTTAGGGTCAAATAAAGCTTCCAGCTAACTCACACCCTAACTCTAGTTTCTGCTTTACCAATCAAACACTTTCCTTAGACTATACCTAATAGTCTAACTCAACTCTACATGAGTCGAACTCTCTCGCGATATAGATATATTCCCAAAATACCACTTTTTAAAACCTAACTTGTCTCAGGGACTAGATCATGTAGCTCTGATACCAACTTGTGACGCCCTCAATCTCGGGGTTAGGAAATGAGGACTCACACACCTCTATTCTAATAATTAAATATGCATAGACCCCGATTAACTACTAACAGGATCAGCAGGATAAAGTATGAGACAAGATTACAACTACCAATCATAGAATGTAACTTACAAACCCAAAATATTATTCAATAATCAATATCGATTCCAGCTGGGAACCGACAGATAACTCGTTGTATCTTTAAACACCTATTTCTAGGCGCGAGCTCACTCATAACCTGTACTACCTGCTCTGGCAACTGGAAGCCCTCAACACGGTAGGGACCACCAGGTACGCTCTTACGAGCAGTGCACCTAAGCCTGGCCATCTTCTTGCTTAACTGTCATGGTTAGATTAAGACAAAACAAATGAGTATAAAACTCAGCAAGTAACTAAATAGCAGTTCTACAATATCAAATCTCAATATACTTTGAACAAACTAGGGCATTCTACTTTAGCTAATCTAGGTGGCAGATTTCCATATATATTTTTTTTTGTTTTCTTTGGGATAAGGAAAAGGTATCCGAAGAATAGTTGGGCTTTCAAGAAACAAAGCTCGAAACAGGGCGAAAGCCGACATTCATCACAATTCATTATAGGATCAAAATAGATCTTTCGGTAGAGGAAAGCAACAGTATTTCAAGATATAGAATCATTCATATGATCAACAATTTCAGGAATCAGGGTTCTGAGCTTTAAGCTCCACATTAACATAATCAACTCTTTTCAAAGCAGTATAAACCATTTTCATTTCCAAAAATCAATTTACTGAATAAAAGTTTCAGTTCCCTTTTTAAATAATCATTTAGAACCCTTGATTAGATCACTTATCTTTCCATTTCATTATATACTGGTGATCAGCCCGTATCGACCTCCATTCCGGTCTTTAAGGTACCATTCGGCATAATTTCAGCCTTAAATTGGACTAGTCCCACTAGCCTCTTACCATGACTGGACTAGTCCCACTAGCCTCTTACGTCTCAATCCAATCCATCAGGAATTATTCGGAAAACCTTGAGTTGGAAAAACAAATAGGTTTTCTAAAATCCATTTTATCATTGCCAAGCATTTGAAATCATTCGGACTCTTTCAAGTCGAAACTCATTCTTAATTCAGATTTTAAAGAAACAAAGTTCAGGGAGTGAATCAAAGATACGCAAGGAACAATTCTCAAGAATTCTGTATCAAGGATAATAAGGTATTAAATTTGAAGGATCAGTAATAACTTAGGGATCATTAGGGCGATCAAGAGCAACAGGGTATCATTAACAGAGTTATCCAAGATAATTAAAGGTTCAATATGATTCATGGCATTATAGGAAACTGGAACAGAAAGGCAGATTATCAAAGGGTGAAATTAATAGGATTATCAATAACAGGTTATCAAGAACAAAGGTACTTCAAATCAATATCAGGGTTTTATAAAGCAAGGGTTTTAAACTTTAACGGTTCAATACTCTACATGGTATGAACAACATTTCCTTTATAATCATTTACACAAGTAATCAGAGTTACTTGCCTGAAATTGCTTTCCTGAGGGTTGAACTACTGCCACCTAGTATACTTTTCCCTTTCCTAGCCCGAATGCCCTCACGCTCCGAATCTACAATAAAAACCAAAAATCTTAATTAGATTCCCAACTCTCGTTCCCTGAACGATCTCTCTATACGATAACTCGATTATATCATTGACTCGAGCATACGAATATAGCTTATACAAATAAGCACACAGCACATAGCACATAGCACAATCCTTTCTCGTAGTTTTTATATCCTTATATTCCTAGCAATCAAAGCGTACTCGCTTGACCTAGGCTATTTCTCAAATCACACTAACACGACTCTTTTACGAGTACTAGACCCATTTACAACCAAACATTTACGTGCATATTATCACTTATATCAATCGACTTAATTCCCTTTTCTTTTATTCCTTAATTCAAACCAAAACAACAATCCAATCAAGCAAAATTAAAGATTTTCACATATAACACTCAATCATTCTTTCAATTACCAAAATCAAGTTTTGACCTTTATTTCTTATGGCCTATTCGGCCTTAACACTTATCACAATCAAGAATCAAACATGCAAAAATAGATTTTGACATGCAAGGTTATATACCACATTTCTTTCTTGTTTTAATCCCCTATTAAATCATTCCATTCATTAAGTCACCAAACCATGCACTACTTAGTGATTTCAACTTAATCAATCCATCAAATCAACATGCATACACTTAATCACCAAGTTATCCCCTTTTTATCTTGTTTTCACTCAGCAAGAACATAATTTTCAACTCAAAGACTAATTACTAGCATGCACTCATTGATCTCCTTTAAAACTATCATGCAATTGCTTTTAAATTATACAAACTTACTGTTTACCAAGATTATCTCACCAAATTCAATTTCCTTTCTTATTAACTCAAAAATTCGAACCTAAACTTAGCATGCAATAATAATTCATTCCTTATTAATCTAATCACCATCCATCATTACTTTAATCAAGTCTACTCACAACAAACCACTTTAAATATTCAACCCATTCGGGTTTATCAAGAAAACACACATACAAAGATCAATCTTGACATGCAAAGTCCTATATCACATTTTCAACTTATTTTAAGCCTTAACTTAGTCATTTAACTCATTTTCATCAAGATTTCCGAAGCACAAAGCCAAACATCACCTAATGACTCAACCTTAATCTAATTATTCAATGCATGCATTCACTTAATCACAAATCAATCTCTTTTAAACCCATTTTCCATTCGGCAAACATTCAAAATTCACAATCCAAGAACCAAACATTGACATGCATCACTAACTCCTCTTTTAAATCAACATGCAACTCTATTTCCTACTAATTAAGCTTAGTTCATACCAAGATCAAGTCACAAAATTCAATTTCCCTTTTTATTAGCATAAAGCCGAAGCAAAAACTCATATGCAAATCATCAATTTTGATTTTCTAAGCAACAATCACATGCACACATTCATTTTACAGTCAAGGAAATCATTTTACCAATCACATACTCAATTTTCAACAAAAGAAACAAAACCCTTTTTCAAGCTTTCAAGAAACCATAACATGCAACATTAAAATCCAACAATAACATCATGGAAAACCCACCGGCTCTCCTTTGGATCATGACCGGTGGTGGTCGAACTTGAGAGAGTCCATGACGGATCTCTTCTCGAGTTTATGACCTCCAAAACCTCTTAAAATCACTCTTATAGTTATGCTTCAAGAAATTGTTTTTCTTAAACACAACCATTGTGATCACTTCAACAAAACCTTTATAATCACTTACATGCAAGTAGGAATTGAAGTATATACCAAGAATAACAACTAATGGAAGCAATATCTCGGTGTTTGAGTGTGTTTTAATGGTTGCATGCGAGTGAGAGAGGTGAGAGATGAGAGAGCCGAGAGGGAGTGAGAGAGAAAGAGTGTGTTCGGGAGAAAGAAAGAAAAAGAGGGAAGAGAGAATGAGTGCTCGGGAAAGAAAGAAGAAAATGGGGAGGAAGGGGTTGATTTATACTCCACCAAAGCAAGGGCAAGATGGTAATTTAATAATTCCTTTTTGACTCACACATACTTTCTCTTTTTACTTAAATGCAACAAAATTCAAATATAAAATATATCTCTCTCGGAAAGTCAAGGATTATTGAAAATGACAATTTTAACACGTAGGTCTCGAAATTAGATTTTTATCCATTACTCATAATAAGAATTTGAGCGAACGGTTGATTTTATATGAATTTCGCAAACTTGCTTTAATAAATACATTTTCCACATAAAATCAATTTAAAAATGCAAAGATCAACAATCAAATTCACTTATCATTTTTATAAAGTCTCTAAGGTCTTTACAAGGATAACAAAACAAATCCCATATTTTTATCTTACTCGGATGATTTTATAAAAATGCACGAAGGTTAAATAAACCCTTATTTAAATTAAATAATTCCTTTAAATCCATAAAAATGTCACAGAGCACACAGTCATGCACACAGGCTAGCAATCACAGATATACGATTATATAATGACTCAGGTCTGATCACAAATTTATTCCTCTTCATATCTGTATTCCCTTTTTATTCTTTATCATCTTTTACGCGTACCGGGTCACGTTCAGCCTGACGGCCCGATGCTCAGCGTTTCGATTACGCTTCTCATTATATTTGCCAATCAACACGTCTCTTAAGACGAAATACTTTATTCATTCACTTCACATATAATTCACATTTTATATTATTTAATTCCATATTAGGACGGGTTCCGTTCTACCTGACGGCCCGACACCACAGCTCGACTTCTAAGCTGACTCTTTAAATTGGAACATTTTTATCCACGCTCCTTAACTCTAGTATACAGATAAGACAAATAATCACCGCTTAATCACATAATCTCATCACATAACACATACTTTACTTTCTTAATTATGACGCAAAATTCTCGGTCGTTACACTGTGCCTCCAGTAGACGACTCTTTTTCTTTTCCCTTATCACGTCTCCCTTTCTTCTTCCCCTTAGTTGAGGAATCCTCTACAGACTTTCCCTTAGATGCTCCATGACCTCCATCACCTCCCGAGCCTGAGCCTCCACCAGAAGGCCCTTCAAAGAAAGTCCTTTGTTCTTCATTGGGACTGTGAGAATTTTTTATCATGCAGCACAGGTGCTTCATCCCTTCATTCAGATGTTCCATACCCGTCTCTATCTTCAGAAATCTGAAGGAATCTAGTGAATGATTCATTTCAACCAAGTCTTCAAGAGAAGTCATTCTTGTATGTAGAGAGCAGAAGTTTGAAATGTCGTCAGCTGATAACGTTGGAGATTCCTGGATTGAGTTAAGCTTTGGTACAACAGATGTCTTCAGATCTGATATTTCAGTCCTGATAAGAGCCAGCTGATTATTGACAGAGGTGGAAGAAGAAGACCGTTCAACCACTTATGCTTTGAATGATTTAGCTTCAGCCTGACTTTTTGCAAGTTATTCCTTGAGATCAGCAATTTGAGCTAACAGATTTTCAGTGTTTGTGTCTGTGTGTGCGCTCATCTGAATATCTCTCATGTTTAATTCACTCAACTCACGTGCATGTGTATCTCTCAATATAATTGCTCGTGAGGAGTCTTCCTGAGGCTGATCTTCTGTACCTGCATTTAAAATCACCCTAGCCTCTTCAAGAGAGGTCAGTGGTGGTGCAATGGGAATTCGCGAGTCCCGATCCTCAGTCAAACCTATCATTTCATGTGAAATAGATGTCTGAATTGCTTCAGGGATAGATTGACCGAGTTGCCCTCCACTTTCTCCAGATAAATCTGCGAGTGGAGAATCCCGTGAGGGAGCCAGAGGTGTTGGATCTGGGAGGGGAGAAAATGACTCTATTAAAGGTGGCTGAGTGTCAGATTTTCCTTCAGAAGCATTTGACTGCTCTTCTGCCGTAACTATGGCAGGCACTGTAACCGAATCTATGTGCACTCCTCGTTCCGTGTCCTGAGTATCATCTACTAGTCTGTATGCTTCCATTATGAGTAATGGAATTGTGCTTGACTCAGTACAGGATGCCATGGCCCTATGGCGAATTTCAATAGATTCATCCTGTTGAGAGGATGTTTCTAGTAACTGTTCAGTGGCCATTTCAAAGTCCATGTCCTGTTGGGAGGACAAGGATGGGCTTTCAAATGCCTCAGTAAATGTTCTTCTTTTCTTCGGAGGAGGCAGAGCTGAGGGTTCATTCACATCCACCAACAAACTACTTCCTATTAACCTTCTAAGCAACATTTTAGACAGTGGGGGAGAGGTTGAGATAGGTTGTGACTCTGTGTTTGGCTCTATGACCTGGGATTGAAGCTGTGGTTCTACAACTTCATGGTCAGTCCTATCAACCACTGGGGGTCTTTCAACAGAAGTAGGAATAGGTTGAGTTGGAGGAACTATTACCTGTAGAGGAAGAGCATCTGATGCTTGAGCCTGGGTGGTTTGAACCACTGGAGGTTGAGCTTGTTGTTCATGACCGGGAAGATTGAAGATAGGTAAGGGAATATAAGTGGCCATGAAAGCATATACAAGTACTGGAACTTGCATGAATTTGAAAGTTGTGTCTTGGCGGGTGTAAATCTTTTTGCTTACAGGAGGGGGTTCGGTTACTGCGGAGTTAGCAAAAAGGGCTTTATGCTCAGGTGAGAGAATATGTTCTGCTATAAGCATGAGAAAACGAGCATAGTAACACGAGACCCTACGATTTGTAGAATGATCACGTAAAGCAGTAGTGAGACGTCTCAAGAGAATGGGTAAAAGTAGTTTGCCAAAATTGATCCTTTGATTGAAAACAACCGCAAGACCAATATACTGCAGAGTGGAAGTGATGTTGTGAAAGTTGGATTTAGTGCAGTTGGCAAATACTTTAGAAAGTGTATCGAAGAAAATGTCCCATTCAGACACCAAATTGGATTTTGATAACTTGGTTAAATTAATTACCCCCTGATAGTGAATAGCATGGAAAAAGTTTAAAAATATCATTTTCAGAGGGCAAATTACAGAAATTGTCCATAGGAAAATTTAAAGCTCGATTAACGACTGTTTCATCAACCACATACTGTGTGTTTGCCACGGTGAATGAAAAAGATATAAAATCATCGGCCACAGTAGAGGTTGTGCAAATCAGTCTTAGCAGATCAACATTTAAAATCACATTTGATTTAATAGTAGAGCTAACAATCGAATGGTCATTTAAAAATCTAATCCACGGCTTAAATTTTTCTACATCACATTTATCTGGATTAAAATAACCAACAAGATTATGCGAAACAATTTGGAAATTGAGAGCCATTTTAAAAAAAAATAATAAGACACACACTTTCAGAATTTTAAGAATAATATTAAGAAAATTCGAATTAATTAAATTAATTTAATAATTCGAATTAAATCAATTATAATCGAAAAATTTAGAAAGAAATGTATCTCGTTAAAATTCTTAACTCACAAAAGCAGATTTGAAAAACGACAAGACACAAAACAGAAATTAAAATAAAAATACCCAAAATCAAACAAACACAAACTGATTTTTTAACAAAAAAAAATCGACAGCACTTCTGTATGTATATACGTGTATGTATATATATCACAGGAGTGATGATATGGTTTGCTGAGTAAAAACTCGAGCAGTGAGACAATGGAGGCTGGGTTTGATTAAGATCGAGTAGAGAGAGAGAGAGAAAAATGAGAGAAAAAATGAAGGACTGTTGGAATTTTTAACAAAAAACTGATTGAATGACTTTACAAAATAAAACAACTGTTGAGTAGACAACTGGTATGACAATTCGGGATAGTCTTACCGATTGTCATACCGATAGTCATACAAGGCAAATTTGAAAAAACAAAAAAACAAAACAAATAATAATATATAACTGGTATGACAATCTGATAGTCATACCGATTGTCATACCAGTATAAAATAAAACATAATATATCTGATATTAATTTTATTACTGGCATGACAATCAATAGTCATACTGATTGTCTTGCCAGTTATAAAATTAAACTGATTTAAAAATAACAAGTATTAGTATTGGAATGACTTTCAGCAAGACAATTTCAATTGTCTTGCCGATTGTCATTTTAGTATAACATAAATTAAGTATTTAAAAATACTGAATAATTAACATAAAAACTGTTAAAAACGCATAAAAAACACAGAATATAGAAAATATTACAATTACAGAAAACTGAAATGAATATGGCAGAATATATTTACATAATTAAAATAATTAAAATATTTCAGAGATAATAATATTTTCAGTCCAAAAATAGATTTCTTTTGAATTTTAACAAATAAAATTCATAGAAAAATATTTTTAGAGAAAATAAAATATTCTGAGACATTAAAATTAACAAGTTGAGTAAATAAATAAGATAAGATAATAAAAATTACATAGAAATAAGCAGGAAATTTTGGAAAATGATAAAATAAATTTGCAAATGAATTTTTCATTTATGAAAAATTCATTTGTAAATTCACTCAAGAACAGATTTCAGATATTCACAAGTTTAATCACTAAAGCTATTCAACATACACAATTTACCAACTAATTTGGTAAATGTGGATTCATCAAGAGGTTTAGTGAAAATATCTGCTATTTGTTCTTCTGTTGGAACAAAAAATAGTTCAACAGTACCATTCATGACGTGCTCTCTAATAAAATGATACCTGATGTCGATGTGCTTTGTCCTCGAGTGCTGCACAGGGTTGTTGGTGATGGCTATTGCACTTGTATTGTCACATAAAATAGGAATTTTGTTCAATACAGAGCCATAGTCTCGTAGCTGGTTCCTAATCCACAAGATCCGAGCACAGCAGCTTCCAACAGCAATATATTCAGCCTCGGTCGTTGAATTTGAAACTGTTTGTTGTTTCTTGCTGTACCATAAGACTAGTCTGCTACCTAGGAATTGACAACTCCCTGAGGTGCTTTTCCTATCAACAACACTTCCTGCGTAATCTGAATCTGTATATCCAACAAGGTTAAAACCAAATTCTTTAGGGTACCAAATATCTAGATTTGGTGTTCCCTTAAGATATCTTAAGATTCGTTTAACAGCAACGAGATGAATATCTCTAGGATCCGCTTGGAACCTTGCACATAAGTATGTAGCATACATAATATCTGGTCTACTTGCATTAAGATAAAGTAACGAGCCAATCATACCTCTGTAGCTTGTGACATCTACCTTAATGGAGTTTTCACATGGTCCAAGCTTAACAGCTGTAGTTGACGGAGTCCTTGCTGATGCAGAATCCTCTAGATTGTACTTTTTGAGGAGTTCTTTGAGATACTTGGATTGACAAATAAAAGTTCCATCTAACCTTTGATTTACTTGTAATCCAAGAAAGAACTTCAGCTCTCCCATCATGCTCATTTTAAATTTGCTATGCATTAACTTAGCAAATCTCTTACAGAGATTATCATTAGTTGACCCAAATATTATATCATCCACATAGACTTGGACTAATATAGTATCATTCTTATGCTTTTTAGAAAAGAGAGTTTTGTCTATGACACCTCTAATAAAGCTATTTTCAATAAGAAATTCAGAAAGAGTGTCATACCATTTTCTCGGAGACTGTTTGAGTCCATAGATAGCCTTGAACAGAAAGTAGACAAAATCCAAATAATCTGAATCTTCAAAACCAGGAGGTTGCTCTACAAATACCTCTTCATCCAGCTTTCCATTCAGAAAGGCACTCTTGACATCCATTTGATAAACTTTAAAGTTTGAGAATGCTGCAAATGCCAGAAATATCCTGATGGCCTCTAGTCTAGCCACTGGAGCATAGGTTTCATCATAATCAATGCCTTCAGCTTGAGAATACCCTTTAGCTACCAGTCTTGCTTTGTTTCTTTTAATCACACCATCTTCATCTAGTTTATTCCTGAATACCCACCTAGTACCAACAGCTTTCTTATGTGTAGGTCTAGGTACCAGTTTCCAGACTTGTTGATGTTCAAACTGATTGAGTTCATCTTGCATAGCAATCACCCCATCTGGATCAGTCAGTGCTTCCTCAATCTTCTTAGGTTCCATCTCAGAAAGAAATCCTGAGAACAGACACTCATTTTGAGTAGCACGTCTAGTTCTGACTCCAACATCTAGATCACCAATAATCAACTCAAAAGGATGAGCTTTATTCCAGACAGTCTGTCTTGGAAGATTTGATCTTGATGATTCGCCTTGAAATTTATTGGGATGTTGTGTCCTACTAGTTGATCCTTCAGCATCTCCCCCTGAGTTGTTGCCATGTTGACTTGAAGATTCTCCGTCAGTAGAAGTGGTATCTCCATTGTTGCCAAAGTTTCCATCACCATTACCTTGAGTATCATCATGATTAACAGGTTCTTCACCAGCAACAACCTCAGGTTCTTGACCATGTTCTGATTCTGAGTCTGACATATCATCAAACTTCAGTTTCTCAGAAAGATCTTCAGTTTGGATACTAGGGAGTTTAGTGTCATCAAATGTAACATTGACACTTTCAGTTACTTTGTGTTGATCAATGATATACACTCTGTATGATCTTCTTCCATATCCAACAAAAATACCCTCATATGCCTTTGCCTCGAATTTACCACGACGATCATCTCCATCCTTGAGCACGAAGCATCCGGCACCAAATACATGAAAGTATCTGATAGAAGGTTTCTGTTCATTCAAAATCTCATAAGGAGTTTTCATGAAGTCTTTGTTGATTAGAGTTCGATTCTGAGTATAACATGCAGTATTGACAGCTTCAGCCCAAAAGTACATTGGAAGACCTGATTCACTTAACATCATTCTTGCAGCTTCAATCAATGTACGATTCTTCCTTTCTACCACTCCATTTTGCTGAGGGGTTCTAGGAGCTGAAAATTGTCTGGTAATCCCTTTGTCTGTACAAAATCCATTGAGAAGTGAATTCTTGAATTCTGTTCCATTATCTGACCTTATTGCTCTAACAGGTGAAGGAATTTATGGATGAGCGGAAGTATGAAATAACAATTATTCCGTAAAAACCATATACCGCACATATAGAAAAACATATAAAAGGGAAAAACTGAGGAATCGTAACCATACCTCGTGAATCGAAGCTTTATAAAATTGGAGTGCTAGCAGTTGCTTCTCAGTGTGTGAAGCACTCTACCGGTATCCACCAAGAACGATCCGCTTCGATGAACTTTTTTATAAAACTAAGCTTTTATAAAAATGGAGTTTTTGGGAGAGAGAGAGAGAAGAAGAAGATGGAGGCTAGGGTTTTCACAAAACCAAAATTGTGTGTTCATCTAAATGAGTCATCCATCTCATTCTATTTATAGGACTCTCCTAGGGTTTTATAACATATCTTTATATATATTAACCCCCACATTTTATCTTTATAAAATGCTTTAATAATAATTAAAACTATTTTAATCATTATTTCTTTTTCTAAACTATTTAGAAAATAATTCTCTCTCTCATTATTTCATCAAAGAAAATATTCTTTTATGGTGTGACCTTATAGGTTCAATATTATGCCGGTAGTAGAAATAAATAATAATAAACTATTATTAATTATTTATATGAATATTAAAATTCACTAAATATAATTAACTGATTAATTATATTTATTCTACATCGTGAGTGATGCTTCTCAACATATCGCGACTATCCGGATAATATGAATTCACTACCTAGAATACCAAGAACCTGTCAGTGAATAGTTACCGTACATTTAATTCCTTCTACCCTCCAATGTCCTGATTAAATACAAGGCATGGATCTTATGTCAAGCCTATCTAATTTAATCATTTGCTTTCCCATTCACTATGCTCAGTTCTATGTAAATTAGAAACTCCTTTCTAATTTCATTCACTCTGGCCAGAGATTCCTGAACTAGCATAAGTGGATCAGCTATGAACATTCTCTTCCTTCACTGGAAGGGGTAGATCCTTTATTGATCATACACTATCTTCGTGTACAAATTCCTATACCCAGTAGAGCCCTAATAATTGTCCCTGGAGACTAAGAACTAAACCAAAGCATAGTTCAGTGTACACAAGATGACTATGATGACCTCAAGTCTAAGGATACTTGTACAACTATCACTATGTGAACAACTGCTGACACGTGAGTGAACTCCATCACTTGTTCAGCTGTGCGAGTCATATTCAGTGAACTTATTCTATAATAAGCACCTACATACTAGCTATAGTGTCACCACACAAATGCCTATGAGAACAGACATCCTCCTGAAGGGAGCAAGCATAGTATGTACCAATCTTTGCGGATTATTAATTACCAGTTAGTAATCCTATGACCGGGAACTATTTAAGTTTAGAGTTATCATCTTTTAGGTCTCACTATTATGATCTCATCATAATCCATAAAAAGCTTTACTCTAAACTATGGTATATCTTATTTAAACACTTAAATAGATAGAGCCCGTAATAAAAACAAAACAAGTCTTTTATTAATATCAATGAAATCAAAACAGATTACATAAAAGTTATTCCTAAATCCTCATTCATGATTGGACTTAGGACATATCTCTTTCAATCTCCCACTTGTACTAAAGCCAATCACTCTGGTATCTAATACCCATCTTGTCTTTATGACGATCAAAGTGACTTTCAGAAAGTGGCTTTGTGAGTGGGTCTGCTATATTGTTATGTTTGTCAACTCTCTTTCAATACAATACAAGAAATGTTACCGCGCTCCCACTAACCCTTTTGTAGACACATGGTTCATCTACGTTTTTGATAAAACTAAACTCTTTGATTGTCTCATCAAAACGGATGTTCCATCTACGAGAAGCTTGCTTTAAACCACATATGGTTCGCAGTAGCTTACACACACTAGGTTTTCATTTCCCTTGGAAAGAAAACCATCTCTCAATCTGCCAGATCTCATAGTCGTAGTAAGCAGCAATCGCAAGCAAAATCCGAACTGATTTTAACAGGGCTACAGGTAAAAGGTTTCATCAAAGTCAATCCATTGCCTTTGTTTGAATCCTTTTGCCACAAGCCTGGCTTTAAAGGTCTCCACCTGGCCATCTGCTCTAATCTATCTTTTGTATACCGTATACATAGATTCCATTTCGAATTTCATGGCACTTTGCCATTTCTCTGAGTCAACACTACTCATAGCCTCATTATAGGTCACAGGGTTATCATCATCAATGATTGACAACTCATTGTCATTCTCAATGACAAGGCCATAATACCTCTCAGGTTGGCGAGACACTCTCCCTGACCTACGAATGGGCTGTTCCACAGAAGGTTGTTCAGTCTGAACAGGTGTTTCCACTTGATTCGTAGTAGTTTGTGCTTCTTGAACTTCATCAAGTTCAATTTTGCTCCCACTGTTTCCTTCAGGGATAAACTCCTTTTCCAAGAAGGTAGCATGTCTGGAGACAAACACCCGATGATCGGTGTAAAAGTAATACCCTAAAGTCTCTTTAGGATATCCCACAAAACTACATTTTACGAATCGAGATTCCAGCTTATCTGGGTCAACTTTCTTGACATAAGCTGGACATCCCCAAATCTTAACGTGTTTAAGACTCGGTTTCCTTTCTTTCCATATCTCATATAGAGTTCGAGGAACAGATTTGGAAGGCACCTTATTCAGTAAATATGCTGAGGTTTCCAGTGCATAACCCCATAAGAATACTGGAAGATTCGCATAGCTCATCATGGACCGAACCATGTCTAACAAAGTTCGATTTCTCCTTTCAGATACCAATCTGGAGGAGTCCACTGGGAGACTACACCCTTTTCTTTGAGATAATCCAGAAACTCTCCATTCAAGTATTTACCATCTCGATCTGATCGAAGAGTTATAATACCATTTTTGGTTTGTTTCTCCACTTCATACTTATACTCTTTGAACTTTTCAAAGGCATCAGACTTGTGTTTCATCAAACACATATCCGAATCTAGATCTATCATCTATGAAAGTAATGAAGTATGAAAATCCACCCATGGCTTGCGTAGACATTGGTCCACATACATCTGTGTGTACCAATCCTAGCAAATCTGCAGCCCTCTCTCCATGTCCACTAAATAGAGACTGCAGTGCCACAATGAAGTGAGATCTTCATCATCCCTTTTCTTTTATTAGTTTGTTCAATCAGAAGTAAATTATGTCACATTTATACAGACCATTATTTAAAGTACCACGTCCATAAAGAATATTATCTTTAAGAATAAAACATTCATTATTCTCAATAATAAATGAAAATCCAGCCAAGTCTAACATGGGAATAGAAATAATATTCCTCACAATCGAGGGAACAAAATAACAATTATTTAAAACAATAGTCTTGCCCGTAGGCATATGTAAATGAAATGATTCTACATCTTTAGCAGCAACTCTTGCTCCATTTCCCATCAGTAGAATCACCTCCTCTTCCTCAAGAGTCCTATTTCTCCTTAGTCCCTGCAACGAATTGCAGATGTAAGAACCATAGGCAGTATCTAATACCCAAGTAGAAATTTGACTTAATGACATATTGATTTCTATCATGAACATACCTGAATCAGAAGCGGTAGTCTCACTCCCCTTCTTCTTCTTCAACTCTGCAAGGTAAACCTTGCAGTTCTTCTTCCAGTGCCCCACCTTGTTACAGTGAAAGCAAACAACTTTGCTCTTGGGGTCTTCAGCTTTTGGTGGAACCGGCTTTTCTTCACCTACTTTCTTCTTCTTGGAAGGGTTCCTTTTCCTTTTCTTAGGATTGGAACCTTCACCAATTAGAAGAACAGAACTCTTCTTAGGGGGAAAATTCGATTCCGTAGTCTTCAACATGTTGTGGAGTTCAGCCAGGCTGACATCCAACTTATTCATGTGAAAGTTCACAACAAACTGCGAGAACGAACTCGGAAGCGATTGCAAGACCAAGTCTTGGCTCAGCTCCCCATCCATGGTAAAACCAAGTTGTCCAAGACGTTCAATCAAATTGATCATCTTAAGTACATGGTCATTCACGGATGATCCCTCAGACATCCTACAACCGAACAGCTCCTTCGATATCTCATATCGAGCTGTCCTCCCAGCCACATCATACAACTCTTGTAGATGCATAAGGATAGTGTGAGCATCCATATGCTCATGCTGCTTCTGTAGCTCAATGTTCATGGAAGCTAGCATGATGCATTGAGCAACATTTGCATCATCTATCCACTTACGATACACAACATGTTCATCATTATGTGCATCGTTAGCAGGTTCAGTAGGCTTAGGTGAGTCAAGCACATATTCCAGCTTCTCAACCCTGAGAACAATTCTCAAGTTTCGAAGCCAGTCAGCAAAATTAGGACCAGTCAACTTGTGAGCATCTAGTATGCTCCTAAGTGATAGTGCAGAAGACATAATATAGTAAATCTGTAAATGATAAACACATAACAACACTTAGCAAATATTCAATTTCATTTCAAAACACTATATGAATCGGGTCTTTATTCATAAGTGGCTCTCACTAGTTTATCTAATTTATACACCCCCTAAGTGAAAATTAGGCATTCATAATGCTAGTGGGAATAGGGATCCTACATTCCATTACACAACCTCGGCTGTAGCACGAAACGTCATGTGATGTTCAATAGGCAGACAACTCTTGTCAATTACATCTTATGTTATTCCCTAATCAAACTTTAGCCTCTTGAATACTTGAGTCACGGCTGTGGCACGACAAACTCAATATTCTAAGTCAAGCCTAACCCAATATTCCGTACAATTGAATCAGTCTCCAACGGCCCACGGCTGTGGCACGTACCGACCTTTAGATTCTAATTCAATGTACACATCTCTATGTAATAGACAAGTATTTCTTATTTCGAAATCAAAGCCCTCGGCTGTAGCACGAACCGACAATGATTTAAAAATAAGAACTACTTTCTATCATGTTGGAAGGCTATGACTGACACAAGCCCGTTGTATCATTGGCCAATTACTACTTGATATTATTTAATTTTAGAGGGATTATATTACGTTACAATCATAATCATATTATAAAGAGATTCTTCCTTTTAAATTAAATATTTCAAATCAATAATCGATAATCAGATGATTCCCAGATCGGGTGGAGCATTGTCAAGAGGCGTCACTTAATAACCCTTTCTTACAGATAGAAATCTGTTGTTGACAGAATCATCCTTTCTCTCAAAATTGAAAATTCATATTTAATTACGTGTTTCATAAACACAAGAATCTCATGATTGTATTCATAATATTATTGTCAAGGCAAGAAACGATTCCTATTCTAGATTTTCTAGAGCACACCTTATATTGATTTAAGTTCACCTAAATCTATCATCGCATGGTAAACACAGGCATATATCTCATATATAAAAATAAATAAACAAGTAAGCATGCAAGTAATATCATGTCACACATTGATATAATGATGTATGGATTTATTATAGCATTTAAAAGCAATTAAAACAATTAAAACATGCTTTAAAACACTTTCGGGAATATAAACAGTTCAAAACTTTTATATAAAAAATATTTGACCACTCCATTAGATCCGTCTCGGAAAAACGAATCCAACGATATATTGCACGCCCAAAACGGAGTTACGAAACTCCCAAAAAATTAAATTTAATGTGGAAATACGGGCTGTAACGCATGTACGTAATGCGTTACAACACTGTTGAGCCATTTACGCGTGTAACGCATTCCGTAAATGCGCAACAGTGTGTAACGCATTCACGGAATGCGCAACACACCCCTTCCCCGCGTGCAGCGCACGCGCCTGCACAGCCGCAGCAGGTTTTTCTGTTTCTTCCCTGCCGTTGCCTGTTTGTCTTCCTGCTGTTACAATTAGGAGATGTAACCCCCCTTTCCCTTTACTCCCTTATTAATAACTCTTTATTAATTTATTATTTTAATTTTATTATTAATAAATTAATTAACATTTAATTAATAAATTAATAAAAATCAAAATAATATGATTTCTTAAATCAGGGAGTAGCAGAAAAATACCAAATCAGCCATGGGTCCTTGTGCAAATTTTAATCATAATTATTCACATGCATAATTATTTCATGAATTTTAATTAAAACAATTTTAAAAAATTCATAACAAATAGTCTACACATCACAAAATTATGAAAAAAATACCTAGATGATCTACAACACTTGTAGAACCCAGATCAGTAGTCAAAATCTCATGCAAACATTATTTCGAATTAATTCATAATTAAATCCAAATAAACTTGTAAAAATCATAATAAATCCATACATGCATTAAAAATCTGAAATTTTTTATATGAATCTCTATATGCAGAACCTAGCTCTGATGCCAAAGATGGAATTTACGGATGAGCGGTAGCGTGAAATAACAATTATTCCGTAAAAACCATATATCGCACATATAGAAAAACATATAAAAGGGAAAAACTGAGGAATCGTAACCATACCTCGTGAATCGAAGCTTTATAAAATTGGAGTGCTAGCAGTTGCTTCTCAGTGTGTGAAGCACTCTACCGGTATCCACCAAGAACGATCCGCTTCGATGAACCTTTTTATAAAACTAAGCTTTTATAAAAATGGAGTTTTTGGGAGAGAGAGAGAGAAGAAGAAGATGGAGGCTAGGATTTTCACAAAACCAAAATTGTGTGTTCATCTAAATGAGCCATCCATCTCATTCTATTTATGGGACTCTCCTAGGGTTTTATAACATATCTTTATATATATTAACCCCCACATTTTATCTTCATAAAATGCTTTAATAATAATTAAAACTATTTTAATCATTATTTCTTTTTCTAAACTATTTAGAAAATAATTATCTCTCTCATTATTTCATCAAAGAAAATATTCTTTTATGGTGTGACCCTGTAGGTTCAATATTATGCCGGTAGTAGAAATAAATAATAATAAACTATTATTAATTATTTATATGAATATTAAAATTCACTAAATATAATTAACTGATTAATTATATTTATTCTACATCGTGAGTGATGCTTTTCAACATATCGCGACTATCCGGATAATATGAATTCACTGCCTAGAATACCAAGAACCTGTCAGTGAATAGTTACCGTACAATTAATTCCTTCAAAAGTTATTCATAAATCCTCATATGTGATTGGACTTAGGACATATCTCTTTCAATAGGGACATTAGAATCTAACTCGATCAACTTGATATGATCAATCACAACTTGTGGTGTTTCATCCTTAGAGTGAAGGAATAAAACCCACGTATACTTGGAATAGTCATCAACTATCACAAGACAGTAACACTTCTTTGACATCGAAAGGACATTAACTAGTCCAAATAAATCCATGTGTAATAATTGCAGAACACCAGTTATGGAGGATGTGTCAGTGCCTTTGTGACTTGCTTTCTTTGACTTTCCTTTCTGGCAAGCCTCACATAGTCCTTCTGGGGAGAATTCCAGCTGAGGCAGACCTCTGACCAATTCTCTTTTGACAAGAGAATTCATTGTTTTGAAATTGAGATGAGAAAGTCTTTTGTGCCATAGCCAACTCTCATCTGTCGATGCCTTTGCACAGAAACAATTGACTTCAGGATTGCTTCCAGAGTTTATGTCAGCTACGAACAGATTTCCTTTCCGGATTCCCATCAAGGAGGGTTTTTCACTTTTCTTGTGCAGAATCTGACACTTCAGCTTGTCAAATAAAACATTGTAGTCGTTGTCACAGAACTGACTAATGCTAAGCAAATTGTGTTCAAGTCCTTGCACAACATACACATTTTCAATGATAACATTTCCAGCTAGCAAATAGCCATATCCCTCAATTAAACCTTTGTTGTTATCTCCAAATGTAACCACTGGACCAGCTTTCTCAACCACATTTGATAGCAGGGCTCTATCTCCGGTCATATGTCTTGACGATCCGCTGTCAAGAATCCACACTACCAGTTGTACCTGTTTAATGCCCTGCAATACAAATGGATTAGACCTTCTTCGGAACCCAAGCTTGGTTGGGTCCGGCATACTTGTAAAATTGGCCTTTATCAGGCAAAACAACATTCTTAATTTTAATGTTCTCAACTTTCTCAATGACTGGACATTTGACCCTATGAACAGCCTTGACAAATTTTTGTTTAGGCTTAGGCACAAATGTCTCCTTTCTAGCTTTAGGAGGACTAGCAGTCTTAGACCTATCATGCTTTCTATTATTCACATGCTGACGAAGAGTAGTCTTATCATTAGAAATATGCTTACCATTAAAATAAGCATACATCAAATTAAAAGCACAAGACTTACAATCAGGAACACCACATGCTTTATGAGAGGGATTAACAATAGGCAACTTATGCATGGTAGACATGGCATTTGTGTTATCCAACTCATGTGTGTCTGAGTTAGTCTCAGTTGCTTTCACAACTTTGACTGGAACCTTTGACACACTTGACTTGGAGACAGCTTTCTCATTAGAATGATCTTCAGCACGGATTTCTTCTTAAATAATAAATGAGGTCTCATCAAATGGTTCAGCAATTAATTCTTTATAGAGGGGTTCATCAACACCCTTAAGCACATATGGTACTTCCCTGCCTTTAGCACAGACATGAGGAGGGGAGTTTATGCCTAATTTTCCAATAGCAACATTGTAATCATAACCTATTCCAGATGTTTGATTAACAGCTTGCTTATTGTAAAACTCTTTGGACTTCGAACAAGAATTAAAGTAAGCTTTAACCTTAGCCTCAAGACCGGTGATCTTGTCTTTGAGAATAGTTTCGAGTTGTCTATAACAGTCAACTCTATTCTCTAGAAAAGATACTTGTTCTTTTAATTTATCTTGATTAATGTGCACAAGTCTTAATTCATTGACCTCTTTCTCAAGGTCTTTGATTTGTTGATTTAACAATTCATTATCACGATGAGCACAATCTAAGGAACCTCCTAGATGATAAACTAATTCAGCATTAGTAAATTTTACCTCTTTTCTTGATGATGAGGTGTTTGCATCACTAGTCATGAGAGCAAGATTCCCAACTTCTTCATCTTCACTGTCAGTATCATCCCAGCTTCTTCCCTTTTCCAGGTAAGCCCTTTCAGATTTACTCTTCTGATTAGAATCGTAAGAGTTCTTCCTAACTTGTTTTGGCTTCCTGCATTCTGTGGCAAAGTGTCCCAACTCATTGCAGTTGAAGCATCGAATGGTGCTTTGATCAACCATCCCTGTTTTATACCCACCACTGCTGGTGTTAGAGGATGAAAATCCACCTTTCTAGAATCTGTTGTAGTTGGACTTGTACTTGAACTTGGGATTCCTTTTGAATCTGACATTTGAGAATCTCTTGACAATCAGGGCCATTGACTCATCCTCCAATTGCTCCAGTTCTTCCAAGGAATAAAAATCATCTCCTGATTGATTTGTAGTAGGAGGATCAAATTCTGCTACTATCACATTTTCTTCAACCTTGGAAGACTGTACCATTCTTTCTGACTGTTGAGATTGTTGTTGATATTGTGGTTGTTGTTGTTGTTCATCAGCTACTAGAGCAGTAGACCACTTTTCCTTTCCCGTAAACTTCCTTCTGTTGAATCTGCTCCAACTCATAAGTCTTTAACACACCATAGAGCCTTTCCAAAGAAATCTCACTCAGATCTCTTGCTTCTCTTATGGCAGTGATTCTATGTTCGAGATGAGTTGGCAGTGTTAAAAGGAACTTTTTGTTGACCTCCCTGATGGAATAGTATTTACCATTAATGTTCAGGTTGTTGATCAATGCATTGTACCTCTCAAACACTTCAGTGATTCCTTCTCCTGGATTGGATTTAAAGTATTCATACTCAGAGGTTAGGATTTCTAACTTGTTCTCCCTAACTTCCTCTGTGCCTTCAATAATAACCTCAATAGTTTCCCAGATATGTTTGAAATCTTTACAGTTCATCACATGTCTATTTATCAAGGGATCAAAGGAATCTACTAAAATTAATTGAAGGCTAGCATCCAGGGAGGCTTCTTCTTTTTCAGCAGGAGAAAAATCCTCAGGATCTTTCACATAAGTTCTTGCTTTGGTAATCACCACATCATTTTCTATTACCTCTGGTTCAATAACCATCGGAATTTTAGGACCCTTCTTTAACACTTCTAGATATTTGGAATTTGCAACTTGTAAAAACAATAGCATCTTCTTCTTCCACATAACATAATTTTCTTTATCGAATAGTGGAATTTTAACGGTTCCAACTTTTTGTGTAGTCATTATGAATTTTTGAGTGAATAAAAAATTCAAGGAGTGAAAGACACAAAAGTCTAGGATCTTGATTTGTACGTTAATCAGAAGGCTCTGATACCAATTGTTAGGTCCCAATATGTTTGTAGAAGGGGGGTTGAATACAAACAATACCGTTTAATCGAATAAAATGCGGAATAAAAAGGTGAAACAAAATTCAAGTTAAATAAAACTATTATTAAACTTGAAAGGTGTTACAACAACGGTATCGTTTACAAGGGATTAATCTCAAATCAATTATTACAAATCTAGAATAAATTCGACATGAACTTTGTCTATTTTTGCAATAAAAAGATCAAATGCTAAAACCGATTTGAGATTAAGCTCTAGGGATTTCGATCCGCTAGATAGTTACACAAGAACAAGAAAAGTATTTCTAGTGGATTGGATTTAACAATAAATACTAGAAATAAATTATCTGTGTAGTTTGCAATAATTTCTCTGCAAGTTCTCTTGTTCTGTATTTTGCTGTTGAATATTCAATGCTGTGTTCTGTTGAAAATTGATCTGCTTTCTATTTTTTAAGCACTTAACCGTTGATGGATATTATCCGTTGAAGCTTTAGAGATATCCGTTGAAGCTTTATTTCTTATCCGTTGAAGGTCTTCAATATCAGTTGATACTTCTTCACTTATACAAAATTACAAGGCATGAAATATTTATAATTAGCCCTCCTATTTGCATATCCACTAGTAGTCAACATGACTGATAATTTCCTCATTGTCTTCTGATTTGCTTGTGCCAATTTTGAGACTTGGCATTGTCTTCTCCTCATTCCTGGCTTCAATCTTCTCACTGTCAGCTACAAGTGCAACTGTTCCTCCTTTTCTCTTTCCCTTTTCCAGCAGCTCATCCTGCTCCATTTCAAGTTTATAAGTCTTCAAAATTCCATATAATCTTTCAAGTGTGAAGTTCTTATAATCTTAAGAATTTCTTAGAGAGACGGTCATAGGCTTCCATTCCTTTGGTAGAGACCTCGGAAATTTTAAGTTGGAATCCTTGACTTGGTACACTCTACCATACAGCTTCAATCCATTTAACAGTTTTTGAAATCTGTTGAAGGTATCATTTAATGATTCTCCTTCTTTAAAGTGAAAATATTCATACTGTTGAATAAGAAGCTGCATCTTGTTCTCTCTAACCTGCTCAGTACCTTCACAGATGATTTGTACAGTATCCCAAACTTCCTTTGCAGTTTGACTATTGATGACATTGTCAAACATATCTTGATCTAAGCCATTAAACAAAATGTTCATGGCTTTCTTGTCCTTGCGGATTTCCTCCATGTCTTCAATAGTCCATTCTGCTTTTGGTTTGGGAATGGAATGTCCAACAGCAACTATTGCAGTAGCAGCTGTGGCCACTTTGTGAGGGATGTGAGGACCATTTTCAATACAGTTGATGTAGCTTTCATCTTGAGAAAGAAGATGTAAATGCATCTTCACTTTCCAGTGATGATAGTTATCTTTTTCCAGGACTGGAATCTTTATTCCGATATCCTTCCTAGCAGGAGGATTCTTCTGTGCACTCATGATGTTAGCAGAATAGATCTTTAAACTCTTTGTATGTTAAAAGCTTGCTCTGATACCAATTGTTATTCCCAGTGGACTAACAATGAGATTTACAGAAGGGGGTTCAATGTAAATCTCAAAACTTTTTCAAGTTTTGAGCAGTTTCTAAGGCTAAGTGTTTTAGTGAGCAAATGTGTGTGAATTGCTTGAAGCTAATACAGACAGATATATATTCAAACACAAATGTAAAGAACACAAAGAACTTAAAAACTTTTCTGGTGGATTTGTTGTTCCACCAGAGATGTGATATTTCAGAAAATCTGTGATTCAAAGAATTAAATCACAGCTGCTTCCTATTACAAACTAGATGATTTTCTCTCTGGATTTTTCTAAACAGCTCTGGAAAATTCACACCTAATTACTAGCTGCTACTTGGTTTATATATCACCAAGTTTACAAGTGAAGACAAAACTGTAAAATACAATTAAAAAGGCTCTTCACATGTTTCTTCTTCATTTCTCTATCCAATGCAATTTGGGTTTAGCTGTTAATCTTTGAATACTCCTTTGTTTGCACCAGAATGGAAATGCTGCATTTTCTTGATTCCTCCTAGAGGCTGCCACATTCCAGTTTGTCTCTGTCAACCCATGTGCCTCTGTCAGCTTATGAATTATCACTATCAACTGCTATTGAACTAAGCATCCGTTGAAGCTTTCATCCGTTGATGCCTTATCCGTTGAGGCCTTATCCGTTGAAGATTTATCCGTTGATGCATTAGCAGTTGAAGTCTTATCCGTTGAAGCACTTATCCGTTGATGGATATTATCCGTTGAATCTTTAGAGACATCCGTTGAAGCTTTGTTTCTTATCCATTGAAGGTCTTCAATATCAGTTGATATTTCTTCACTTATACAAAATTACAAGGCATGAAATATTTACAATTAGCCCTCCTATTTGCATATCCACTAGTAGTCAACATGACTGATAATTTCCTACAACATCTAAGAATTACAACTTGAATCCAGAGAATGAAATGTGCTACAATACTAAACTTATTGCTAAGTAAAGCTACTCCTTCAACGGATAGCCAAGATGGTCTTATCCGTTGAGCCTACAAACAGTAGATTTCTACTTAAGTGTTTTGTTTAACTTATCATCAAACTAATACACATATTCCTAACAATCTCCCCCTATTTATGTCTACTAGAACTGTAGGCATAAATTTGGGTTTAGCTTGATGATAACAAAACACTTGACAAACATATTAACTGTAAAAAAATAGAAATTCAAAAGTGCTGCAAAAATGTGTATGCTGAGATGGAATTGAAGAATTACATTGTTTCCAAGGGTGCTGCTTTAGCCTGAACAGATTAATTTCTTTTCCTTTGATCCCTTGTTTTCTTTCCTAGACTCTTGTCATTCTCCTCTATTTGAAGTTGAAGTTGTCTGTAGAACTCGGCTTCATCTTCTTCATTGATGTCCAACTTAGATTGCATATCCTTGAGAGTTTCATTACTGGCAATCTTGAGCTGATCTTCAAGTCTGAAAAATCTTCTGACTCCTTTGTTGTCTCTGAACTCCATCAACCAATGAGGTGATTTATGAACTGTAATTCCTCTTTCTTGAATGAGTAATGTTCTAGGCAAGGCATTGGGCTCCCACCAAGTCTTCCTTATGTTGGCAATCTTGTTGAGAATCTCAATCTTGGCAGTCCTGGTAAAGCCAGAATCCCTTTTTATGGCTGAGTAGACTCTAACCAAGGTAGAGTAGCCTTCATTCAGAATCCTGTAGAGAGGCCAAGTTCTTTCCCCACTTCCTTTGTATTTGAACACTAGTCTTTCTGGTAGCTGTCTGTAGGCATCTATTCCCCTTACTTCCTTCAGCTCATCCAGATAGAGTTCAATGTCTGAGAATTCCTTTATGTCACAAATGTGAACATAATCATCCTTAGAGGCTTGTGGCTTAGGCTTAGGCTTCTGAGTGAATTTGATTGAGGTTAGAGGAGGTGTTGATTTGATTTTCCTTTTCTGTTTCTTTGATGGTGGAGAAGTGGTCAAGAAGGTGGGCAATTTGATGGTGTCCTAATCAATTGGTTCCTCCTTAGGAGTGATTGTTTCACCATGGATGTTTATGAAGGGGTCAGGCACAATGGGTTCAGGAATAGAAGGTAGTGGTTTGGATTTTGATTGGGTTTCTTCAGTCTCATCTACCATCTTTCTTTTTGTATTGGCCTTCTTTCTGTTCCCTTTCTGCCATTCCTCTCTTTTCTTACTTCTTTCTCCCACGTCATCACTAAACATGTCCCCCATACCTACATCTTCACTCTTGTCTTCAATTTCTTTCTTTTCTTCAGCTTGACTTGACTTTAGCTGTCTTTCAAGCTTTGCTTGTGCTCTTTTGTCAACCTTTAGCTTTTTGGCTTCTTCCTTCAACCTTCTGGCTTCTTCCCTCTTGGCTATTGAGAATTTGGGATGTCCTTGCATCACACAAATGCTCTTTCCCTCTCTAAAGATAATAGCCATGTTCATCCTTTCAACCACATACATGGTCTCTTTGTGCTTTATGATACTTCCACCCAAAACCTTGTCTTCATCAGGCTTTGGAAGAGGAAAATCCACTTCTTTCATCTGAGCAAGGCTTAGAGAATTCTTTGTAGAGTCCTTATTGGATCTGTTGTTGGGCTTGAGAATCATAGGTTTCATATTCTTGGCAGAAGTCTCTCCAACCTTATTCCTCCTTACTGGCTTGAGCTCTATAATAATTGATTTCACCTTTGTGCTATGCTTCACAGATTGTGATTTAGAAGCTGTAGAACCAAAAATTTGTTGCACCTTTTCATCAATTTTCCTCCTTTGCTCTTTGACTTGCAATTCAGCTGCTGCTATCTGGATTAGATCAATTCCATCAAGCTTTCCTTTGATTTGAATAGGTGGAGAAGAGGTGATGGCAGGAATTAGCACTTTAGATATTTGAACTGTTGTTGATGGCTCTCCTTCCCCTTCCCTTTTATTCTCCCCCTTTTTGTTATCATCAAGGGTAGGGGTCAAGCCTTGTGCTTTTTCCAGCTGCATTAGTAGATTTGTCTGAGTTTGCTGATTCTGAAGAATGGTGACCATAGAGTCTTCAATGATTTAAACTCTGTTTTCCAACCTGGCCAACCTCTTGTCAGCATCAGATTCTCTCATCAATCTCACTAACAAATCTTGCATAGTACCATAAGGCATGACTGAATCCAACTTCTCAGCATTGTAGGATTTCAGATCAGCAATATCCTGCTTGAGTTCATCCACACTTAGATTATGTCTGATATGCTGCAACTGCAAGAGATGCAGAGAGTCTAGATGAGCTTGAAAAATTGCCTTTGTGCCAGCATCTTTACTCTCCTGAAGGGCCTTCTGTATAGTCATTACTTGCTTGACCAAAGCTACACCAAACTATCCTGGTGTAGATTCCTTTGCCCATGCCCAGTAAGGTAGATTTGGAACAGAACTTGGGCCTGTTGCTCCCCCTAAGTTCATG